>NC_060951.1:62793504-62795395 GCF_022045245.1 Lucilia cuprina
ACTATAGACTAGACTATAGACTAGACTATAGACTAGACTATAGACTAGACTATAGACTAGACTATAGACCAGACTATAGACTAGACTATAGACCAGACTATAGACTATGCCGACTACTTATCAAAAGCTTATTAGGTAGAAAAGTACAAAATATGTTGTGCGGGTATCACTAACTTATAGTAAATATAACCTTAAGTAATCACGTGAGTTCGATTTTAGAAAATACTTAAAATTATTTTCTTTTTCAGCAAATTCTCTCATAAAATCTAATAAGAATTAACAAATAAAACAACTTTTACGAATCTTTCTTTTTTAGTTTGATTAATGATCATGATTTCAAGCATTTAATATTATCTAACATTTTCTTCGTAAAAAATCTCGTCCACCTTACATTAGAGACTCTGTCCAGTCCCCAATAACAATTTGTCTTAAATTTATTAACAAATTTAAACGGTTTTAGGGTTAAATGTGTGTGTGATTTTTACAAATAAGTTTAAAAACTAACTCTAGACCAAAATTTAAGAAAAATCTGCAAAAGTAGAAATAAAAAAATAAAGTCCACACATTAAATCGTTTGGCATTTTTACTTTTTAGCATTTTTTCCAGCCGGATTTTTTTGTTGTATGTATTAGCTGCTGTTGTATTTGTCTCAAATTATTGGCAACAACAAGCAACTAACCAAGTAACAGCTGCTGCCACTGCTAACTTTAGTACAAAATCAAACAAAAAATGTGTGCTATCCAATGGATTTTGGAGCCAGTTTTAGTTACGAGTACTAGTACATAACTACATACTTAGTATTATCTGTGTAGCCGGCTCTACTTCTAGTTTTTTGAGTTGATAAATATTTAATGCAGTTTGTAACGAGTTTTTGCACACTTTAATGGCAAAAATTGATGTTTGTCAATGGTTAGATAAAAAAAGATTTTTTTTAACTAAAAAAAATATATAAAAAAACAAGTGGTGGGAATTATAATTTTTTTTCAAAAATACAACTTTATTATGTAGAAATAAAAATAACTAAAACTTTTTATTAAATCTTCCCTTTTTTGGTTTTGCTAAGAATTTTTTATGTAGGGTATACCTAAAACCGGGCTTTAGGAATGCCTTAGTACTTGTAAACATTTTCCTACTAGATTTTTTCTTTTTTTAGTTTTTATTGGTCTGGTTCCTTCGATTACACGTGTGTGTCTGCTGTAAGTAACTATCCTAGTACCAGTATACATGCATGCCTTAGTTTTTGTCTCAATCTATATAAAAAAACATTTCATGCAATACGATTCTCAGTCAGACGACAGGCCTGTGTGTGCCTGACAATATAACATGCCGGTAAGACTTGATATAAAATAGAAATTTGCCAGATAAAATATACAACAACATACTATAAAATGAAAAATCTGGTTTTGGTTTTCTTTCAATGCTTTTTTCTTTTCTGCTTCTTCTGTAATGTTAAAAAAGGCTGATATTTTTATTTGTTTTTAGCAGAGATTCTTAATTGTTTGCTATAAACCAGACTTTGTTTGGATTGTAGAATAGTTTATAAAGCTAGACTACATTCTGTACTATATAACATAGTCCTGACTATTGATTATATTTGCCACTTTTCAATGGGTTATAATATAGACTATAGGCTAAGCTATAACCTATAGTTCAGACTATTCTCAAGACTAAAGATATCTAATCTTTAGATTCAACTTTATACAGTAAAGACTAGACTATAGCCCAAAGACTATAGAATAGACTAGACTATAGACCAGACTAGACTATAGAACAGACTAGGCTTGACTATAGACTAGACTATAGACTAGACTATAGACTATAGACTAGACTATAGACTATAGACTAGACTATAGACTAGACTATAGACTATAGACTAGACTATAGACTATAG
>NC_060951.1:62795495-62830136 GCF_022045245.1 Lucilia cuprina
TAGTCTAGTCTATAGTCTAGTCTATAGTCTAGTCTATAGTCTAGTCTATAGTCTAGTCTATAGTCTAGTCTATAGTCTAGTCTATAGTCTAGTCTATAGTCTAAGGACGATTGAAGAGTCAAAATTAAGACACATAAAATGGTATAAACTAAACTTTCAGATTTAATCTTTTTTAATTTGATAATGGAATTCGACCACTACAAGTACGTACAAAAGTAAACAATAAGGTGGGGCTCTGCGATTTGGCCATAAACAAATTTCTGCACAGATATAACAATTTAATTGTAGAAACTCCATGTTGCGTTATTATGACAACATAAAAAACGCTTTATATTATTAAAAAACAAACATAATATTATGAGTTTTCTTTCTATTTATTACGTTGTCAATGTTACAACTTAAATGATAATAAATACAACTCGTTACCATAAACATCAACAAACAAAAACAATTGCACAAATAAACAAATTATATCAACAGCAAGTAAACACAATAAAATAGATAAAAAAAAACAACAAAAGTTCAAATGTCAACATAACTTGTACTTTACGTTACTTACCTTTTCTTTTGGTTCCTTTCTTTACATTTGTGCAAAACGCATGAAATTCCAAATAAACAAACAAAACAACAATTTTTTAAGCAAGTGTTTAGAAAAACAGCAACAATTTAATACAAGTGTACATACACAAGAACGACAACAACTAATTCATATAAATAATAATGAATGATACATATATGAGAAATAAAACTCACTAAAACAACAACAACATTAAATCAAGTTTATTTAGATTGTTTACATTGAAGTCTCAAATACAAGAATTTACAACGAAAGACTTAAGCAGCAAACACTTTGTTTTGATATTTTAGATACTTTTGCTGTTATTGTTGTTGCTTTTATTTTTCATTATATTCTTTCTGATTATATGCAAAAAAAAATCCACACACTCTCACATATTAAACATTCTACACAGGAATTATAACTGTTTTAAGCTGTTTATTTCTCATAAAACAATTTTCATTTCACCACATACTATTTATTGTTAAAAGCATTGAAAATCCATACTAATTTGTTTTTTACATTAAAATATTATTTTATTCTTTTCTTTGTTATTAATTATATTCGGTTTTGTTTAATTTTAAATATTTTTCAGGTCCATTTATTCTTATTTTGCAAATGACACACACAGTTTCACATTACTTTTAGAAACTAATTTTGTTAAATGTTCTTGTTTTTCCTTTCTGTTGCAAATTTAATTTACACTTCACACACTTGTTGGTTTTTAGAAACAATGTTAAATAGACATCTGCATGCTAAATTATGCGCGCCTCTTTATAAAAACTGTTTAAAGTGCACTCACACAAGAAAAATACACAAAAGTAATTTTATTTTAAAAGTTTATTCGTTTCTTGAGCCGCTCTCGATTTTTCTCGTTGTTTATCCGTTAAAGTTTCGCTTGTAACTGAAATTAAGTTGAGGTGAGTTATGTTATTTTAATAACATAAGAAAAGAGCTACCAGACTAATGTTAATGTTAAAAATGTTAACATTAACAGATGTTGATGCGTGAGGTTAATGTAAAATGAAAATTAACATAGTAAACGAGCTAACAAACTAACTAACTTACTAATTTTAACCGATTTTTAATATGTTCCTTTCCAAAATTTTCACTTTTCAATCACTCAGTTTTCGGTTTTATTAATTTAAAAACAAATCAAACTGTTCCGTTTTACAGCCGATTTTAAGCCGCGGGTGAAATTTTAGCTGTTCCCAACGACGTCGTTAATGTTTGTCTGCGCAGGTCTCTGATCATAGAATTTGACGTTGCATGGCGAATTCCTTTGACCACGGAAAATAATATTTTGGAAATGGATAATTTTAATAAAAAAGAAATCATACAGGCAATTTTAATTGCCGATAACAATATGGAAAATTTCCGTCCCTTGTCCGACACAAATTCAACGGTGAGTTTTTAACAAGCTGATGGCAAAACCGTAACAATATAAAGTTTTGTAATCTTCCAGGCTCTTTTACCTTTGGTGAATGTTACCATGTTGGATTATGCCCTGGAGGCTTTAAACCGTAGTGGCATTGAAGAGGTATTTGTATTTACCAGTTTGTATTTACAAAATGTAAGGGAACATATAGAGTAAGTAGAACAAATAGTGCAAATCTAGTGTGTGTGATTTGCTAATGATTTTTGTTGTTGTTGTTGTTGTTGTTGTGTTAGAAAAGGAATTGCATCATTGTATTCTTGGTCGGTTAATATGAAAGTTCATGTGATCGGAGGCGAAGGCTGTAGATGTTTTGGTGATGCCATGCGTGAGTTGGACGCCAAAGCTTTGATACGTGGTAATTTTGTACTTTTGGGAGCCGATACAGTAACAAATGCCGACTTGAGGCCCATATTTGAACAACACAAGTTAGTGGTTTGGGATTTTATAATATGCTAAATCATTAATTCTATATTATTTGTAGGAAAACTGTAAAATATGATAAAGGTGCAGCAGCTACCCTTATTTTTAAAGAGGCCGAACATCATTTGAGATCTGGTAATGAAATTATGATTGCAATGGACGTTCAAAACAATCGTTTGCATCATCATCAACGTTTGAGTCTAAATGAGAAAGAAACTCATTTCGATATACCTTTGGAAGTGTTCATGCTTAATTCTCAAGTGGCTTTACTGCATAACCTGCTCGATCCTCAAATTGCTATTGGTTCACCCTCCATGTTGTCTTTGTTTTCGGATAATTTCGATTTTGAGACACGTGATGATTTCGTAAGAGGCATATTGATTAATGAGGAAATCTTAGATAGCCGCATCTATGTTTCTCTTTTACCTCGCGAACAATATGCCCGTAAGGTTAACAATTGGTTGACTTATCAGATAGTAAGCAATGACATCATAAATCGTTGGCCTTATCCTTTAGTACCCGATATGGGTATTGTGGATTTGAAACAACAATATATTTTTCTAAAGAATAATATCTATAAAAGTCCTACTGCTAGTTTGGCTAAAGTAACGTTGGGCGAAAATGTTGTAGTACACAGGAATAGTGTTGTAGGAGCCGGTTCAACATTGACGTGTTCTGTAGTGGGACAAAATGTTAAAGTTGGACAAAATTGCCGTATTGTTAATGCATTTTTGTTGGATAATGTGGTTGTAGAGGATAATTGCTGTTTGGAATTTTGTGTTGTTGGCGAGAATACAGTGGTGAAAGCCAACACAGAACTAAAAGAAGGCTGTGTAGTGGGAGAGGGTTGTGTGCTACCAGCTAAAACAATATTAACAAAATCTTTGGTTAAAAATAAAGCAGAAGGTGCGATTCGTAGTAAAAATACTTATATACGAATTAATCAATTTGATTATATTTTAGATTCATCTTTAAGAAAGCTTGGCGACAAAGCCTTTGTAATAGACGATAAAGTGGACAACCGAACAATATCTGAAAATGAAGATGATCGAGATATATTTACGGTTAAAACTGTTGCACCCAAAATGATGAAATTGCCGCTATATCAAGAAGAAAGTGATTACTTTTCCAGCAGTGATGAGGAAGATTCACAACCTTGTTCACCCCTACCCGATGATACTAATAGTAGGTTATTTGAGAAAAACCATATGAATTTTATTAATTTTGATGTTTTTTTTTTGCAGTTTTCTTATCGGAAGTGGTTGACTCTTTGTCCAGAGGTTTCCAAGAGAAATCTAATCCTGATTTTCTTATACTCGAAATTAATTCCTCACGTTATGCCTACAACATGTCACTCAAAGAGGTCAATTTTAATGTGGTTAAAGCGATTTTCAGTTTACCCACTATTAAGGAGCCATTAAATAACAATGTTTTAGTGGCGATTAATGCCGTACTAAAGCAATTGGGTCCTGTCATGACAAACTATATTAAAAGTGAAGATGCCATGTTGGATTGTCTGAAAGCTTTAGAGGTTTGTTTTGTTGTTTTCCTTAAAATAAAAAATAATTTCTTATTTGTATCCCATTTACAGGATATTTATGAAGAGAACGAATTTGTTCGTGAGAAAATTTCTCAAATTGTTCATTATTTATACGATAAAGACTTTGTAACGGAAGAAGCTGTTTTGTCATGGTATGAAGATTTAGATGAAGACAATCATGCCACCTTACGCAAAAGTCTGTTTAAACTAATCGAATGGCTACAACAATCCTCTGATGAGGATGAAGATGATGATAGTGATTAGGTATTTCCTACCGTTTGTTAAGTCGTGTTTTTTTTATAATCTGCGAAATGTTTTTTTTAATTTAAAAATTAAAGAATAAAACAAATTAAAATAGTTGTTTTTATTTCTCGATTTATAATGAAAATTTTAGATTCTTAGTGAAAATTTGAACTTTTCTAAAGAAAATTGTGTAGGAAACTAAATATTTTTTTTAGAAATCTGTGTTTTAGACAAACTTTTTATTATTAATCAAATAATAATTATTTTTTATTTATTTTTAAAACGTACTTAATAAACAAGTATTTTTAATAATTATTGAATATAAGATGAGAAAACTATAAGTAAAAAAAATAATAAAAGATAATCAAATGAATAAAAAAAACAGCCGTTTAACGGTCCATTGCTCCAGCTGCTCCACCGCCAATATGAGACGAAGTAATGGCATTAGCCGAACCACTGGTATTCATCATGCTCTGTCCTATGCCACATCGTATGTGATGCAAATGTATTTGCACATGTTTTTGAAAGGTTTCCACATTTACACTATTCAAACTGGAACGCACCTCCTCAATGCAACCCTCCAATACTTTATTAACTTGAGCTGAATTCTCTGTGCTCAGATGCGAGGCCACAATTAAGACAGTGGCCAATTTCTTAATTAAACCCAAAATGTTTTTATTCACTAATAAGCCTTGATTGTTACGTTGTACGGCATCTTCGGCCGATTCACGGCATTTTTCGCGTAAATATGAAGGTGTTAGCATAGCACGCACCTGAGGATCGGGCGTTAGCTCACCAGCAAAGACTTGCACTTCGTTAAGATAGTCCTGTATGTCACGATTCATTTTCTCCATAGATATTACTATGGAAGCATAACGTCTTTGGAATTCCTCATTTAATTGTGGTGTATTTGTATCACCAGCCGAGTTGGTGGCAGCGGCATTTTGACTATCATCCGAGGAATTTGAAGCGTTTGAATTGTTATGAGCAGCTAATAGCTGTTGAGAAGCTTTTAGTTCCGCTTCATTGTTCATATCATTGAGACGCTGTAGCTTGGATTTCTTACTAGCCAAAGCTCGTTTCAAACGCACCAATGTTTCCAACAATTTTGGTGGATAGCCATTAATGTTCTCCTCTCTGAGTACGGGATTCTTAAAGGGACTGTCTATGACTTCTTGACCCAACAAAGGATCACTTTTATTCAAATTCATATTGAAAGTGTTACGCATACGTGCTGCCCTCAAGGGTGACATGATATTGGTATTGCACGAGCTATTACCTCCATTATAAACTGACGACAGACTGGGACGAAAGTCTTTGGTAATGCTTTGTAAAGGCAACATTTCGTTAAAGTTTTCCGAGACTATTTCATAATCGGGTATTGAGTGGGTACCCAAACCATTGCGATCGAACGTAACTCTATAGGTAGAGCTAACAGAATCAAAGGCATCAACAGTGCCGCTAAATATACCATCTTGTGGTACGCGTAAACGTGCAGTTACCTTGGTGCCTAAAGGCAATGGCAAAGGTATCTTCTCCGGCAAATCTTTTACAAAATTTAAATCTTTTATATCCCCTGAACGGCAACGTGTTTGCATATAACGCATTTTTTGGCGTTTTCTTTCCAGCTCACGCCTTTCTTCGTCAAAAAAGGCTTGCGAACAACGACGTGGTTTGCCCATTAACGAACGTATCTTTTGCCATTCAAGTCGGGTCATTTGACGTGTGCGTAAATGGGGAAATGATTCCGCTAGACACACTTGAAAATCATTCTCACCCTCAAACAAAGGTTTATCTATAAACGAATAGAACCACTCAAATATCACCCATTTATGGGCCTTGGGTAATTTTAACAAATTACGCAAACGTAAACCAATACGTTGTCCAATTCTCTTATCGGCGGGTATAATAGAAGCCGCATTCGTATGTGAGCCGGGGGTATTATTGTTACTCTTCATGCCCGACTTGGGTGTGGTATTAGCCGAAACATTACCAGATGTCTTGGTGGGCGTGGTATATCTTTGTTGCATGGTCAACTTGCCATCCTCGGAACGCATGTATCTGGACACGACACCTTTACGTTTCTTTAAAATTTTCGTGGGCGTCTTATTGGGTGAGATATTTTTATTTACTCCACCCGCTTTACGCGGTGAAAGACTCATTCTTAGTGGTTTGTCGTCGTTGATGATGTCATCATCGAAAAACAGACGATTACGTTTGCGTATTCTTGCCGGCATTCCACGGGCATTAAGCATTTGTATTGGCTGTTGGGGTTGCGGTTTTGGTGGAGGAGCGGTGCCTACTCTTTGTAGCCCCAATGTGGCCAAACTAAATGATGGTGGTGGTTCTTCAGTCTCATCATCGGATATTGGCGGCGATGAATCTTTTCTATTTGCTTTACTGGTAGAGGGTTCTTCTTCGGTTGCTTCCATTTCATCCTGTTCTTCGGTGTTGGTTTTTGGACTATCCTCGTCGTCGTGCATTTTCAAGGAAAGATGCTCTGTAGTCAGGGAATGAAGGAAAATTTTATTGTTATTGTTTATAAAAAATTAAATTTAATTTACGCTTTTGGTTTTAATAAATTGTGCATGTTTATCACCTTCGTATTAGAAACTTTCAAATTTTTTTAATAAATTTTTTTGAACTTTTCTACTTTTCCAGAAAAATTCTATAATTAAATTGTATTTTTTTTTGAAACCAAAGTCGTAAACTTTAATATTTCTTAACTTTTTTAGGGAAACTGGAATTGGTCCAGTGCGTTCGAAAGATTTTTTTTTTTTAAATGGTCATACTTGTCAAAAACAGTTTCTATATTTGATTCCATATACAGTTGTACTCCGAAAACCAAAACTATTACAATAGAAAGCTCGTTTATCAAAAAAGTTCAAAAAACACTTTTCCACCAAAAACTTTTAAACGCTACGAATGTTTGTCTATCATGCTTCTATTATTTTAATTAAAGCACGATGAACTTTCAATGTACATCTTTTAGCGAAAAAGAAAGTTTTTTTAAGTATTTTTATGAATAACAAGCTTTTTGACAAAAAGCTTCTTAATAAGAAAAACTATGATTTTATGTTTTTATTAGAAAAGTTTTTTTTTTTTCAATAATATTTTAGTGAAAAAAGCTTTTTTAAGTATTTTTATAAACAACACTTGTTTCGTTTCAATAACAAAGCTTTTTTACTAAAAAATATAAACTTAAAAGCATACTAAGAAAAGCTTATTAAAAATTATGTGTAATATGTAAATAAGCTTTTTTGTCACAAATTTGTTGCAAAAAAGCTTCTGTCATAAAAAACATAGAAATATTAAAAAAAAATTACTAAATAAGTTCTTTTCATCTAATAAAGCTTTTTCTTGAAAATTTTTTATTTAATTTTTCATTATAAAAAAAATTCACAAAAAAAGTTTTTTTTTTAAATCTAAATATGATATTTTAATAAGAAAGCTTTTAATAATAAAGCTTTTCTACTTTAATAAGCTTAAAGAGCTTTTTCATAAGAAAAGCTGAGAGCTTTATGATAAGAAAAAACTGTTTATAGAAGACCTTTTTTATTAAAAAAAATCACAAGAAAAAGCTTTTTTCATAATAATTTCTGTTAATTTTTTTTTGCGAAAAAGCTTTTATCATATAAAATATAGCAATCAGTTTTTTAAATAAAGAAAATTTCATTTAAAGGGATTTTCCATAAAAAAAACAGATTTTTCAATAAGAAAGTTTTTGCTTTTTAATAATAAAGCTTTTCTACTAAAAATATACATAAACTTGAAGCGAAATATACATAAACTTAAGCGAACTTAAATAAGCTTTAAAAAAAAGAGCTAGCTTTATTATAAGAAAAGCTGATTGAAATATGCTTTTAGTAAAAAGTTTTTTTTTTCTTAAAAATATTTTATAGAAGATCCTTTTTTAAGCTTTTTTCACAAAAATTTCTTTTAATTTTTTACGGAAAAAGCTTTAATCATAAAAAATATAGAAATTATCTTTTTAATTATAAAAAAATTTGATTAAAAAGGTTTTTTTTCAAAAGAGAAATCTTTCCACCAAAAAAGCTTATTGCAATATTGCTGCTAAATATTTAAAAATAAAAATTCTTACTGTGATATCAATTAAAATCTTGAAATTAAATACAAATTTATATTTCGTTTATATTGTATTTTTTTATAATTTATAATTAATACTTTTTACTTTATTTTCATTTCAAAATTGTATTTTGTTCTCCTCTTTTATTGTCTTTTTTTCGGAGGAGAAACAGAAACATTCAACATAAGCACATGTACAATAGTTTTATTTTAATTAATTGCAACAATTTCGGTTAAATTTCTGTTATAGTTTCTTTTTTTCTTTTTTTTTTGGTAAATTTATTACAATTATGTTTTTTCTTTATTTATAATTGTTAATTATTTGTATTATGTACTTAAAATGTGTAAGTGTGTTTGTGTGTGTTTATATGTGAATAGTGTTGGTATTTTTGTTTTTATTCTTCATTGTTTAACAGACTTTATTTTGAAAGCCCCTAATTAAAATATCAATGTTTAAATGTGTATTTAGATTATTATATTATAAATATATATATATAGTACATAGGTAGGTAGGTATACATAGAGTTTCATTTTAAAATGTTGAAATTTTTATTTGTCTAATATGAAAAATACAATTATATTAATTAGTAGCGCATAAGAAGGGAGGGAAAAAACAAACGTTATTAAATAATTTTTTTTGAATGTTTTTTTTTTTTAAAAGATAATATAACAATAATTAAGAAATAAAACAATTAATTTATAACAATGTTAATTTTTTTTTTTATAATTTTTATATATGTAACAAATATCATTTTTATAACAGTTTTAAGGTTTAAATTTTCTAACAATTATAATTCATTTATATATTTTTTTTTTTTTGGGGGAATTTATTTAAGTTTTTATTAAAGGTTTAAAGAAAATGGTTATTTATTAGAAAATTTAAAACAAGAATTTGTTTTATTATTACTAAAAAAAACTCTTTAAAAGCTTTTATTTTGAAGATTATAAGAAATATTAAATTTTTTCACTAAAAAAAGCTTTGTTATTTTAAAAACAATTTTTCATTGAAAAGTTTGTTTTAAAAACAAAACTATTTGTTTTAAAAACACAAAAAAGTTTTTTTCATTAAATATTTAATAAAACACTTTTTCACTGAAAAAGCTTTTTCACTATATAATTATTTTTCATTAAGAAAGCGCTTCTCTCAAATGTTTGCTCTTAATTAATGCTTCTGATATAAAAAAAGCTTTAAGCTTTTCCTTCAAAAGATTTGACATTTTTAAAATAAATCAGAAAGTTTTTTGTAAAAGCATTCTTAGTGAAAAAAAAAACTTTCTCTAAACTCTTGACTAAATAAGTTTTTTTTTCTAAATAATTAAGCTTTCAAAAACTTTTGTAAAAAAAGTTTTCATGGAAATTACAAAAAAATGATTTTAGTAAAAATGTAAAAAACGTTCCATACTAAAAAGCTTTCACTAAAAACGTTTATTAACGAAAAGCTTTTTACCAAAAACGTTTTTTATTGAAAAGCTTTTTAACAAAAACCTTTCTTAATGAAAAGCTTTTTACCAAAAACGTTTTCTTCCTAAAAAGCTTTCTATGAAAAACTCTTTCTCACTTAAAAGCTTATAGTAAATAAAGCTTTTGAAAAAAGCTTTTTTAAAAACAACTGTAAAGCTAGCAAAAAGTTTTTTTTTTGAAAAAAAGAAAGACAGAACTTAAAAAAAAAACTTTTTTTGAAAAAGCTTTTACTTTACATAAGCTTTTTACTTAAAATACTTTAGCTAAACTTAAAAGCTTATTAAATAAAACTTGCGTTAAAATATATTTTTTTTGAAAAGCTTTTACTAAAAGAAAACATTCTAATAAAAGTTATTTCTAAAAAAATATTTAAAAAAGAATTTTTCTAAAAAGCTTTTTCTAACAACTTTCCACTACAAACTTTTTAATTTAAGAAAATGTTCTGCAAAAAAATATACAATTAAAAAAAGCAATTTTCTTTAAATTTTTCTAAAAAGCTTTTTCCACTACAAACTTTTTAAAAAAAATGTTTTGCAAAAACAAATTAAAATAACAAATAACAATTTTCTTTAAACTTTAACTAACTCAAAATTAAACCCTTTAAAAAGTTATTATAATTATTTAATAATGTGATTTTAAATTTATTAAATAATTTAATGTTGTTTTTTTTATTATTTCACTAAATTACTATATTCTTGTTTAAATTTCGTTTTTTTTTATTGATTATACTAATGATTGCCAAATATATTTTATATGATCGGCATTAAAAAAAAACAATTATTTATAATAAAAACAAAAGAAATAATTAAAAATTTAATACGACAACGACCTGTCTATATCAATTTTTTGTTTTAATAATAATTAATTAATTTAAAATGTTTTTTTTTATTGTATATAGTTTGTTGTAGTTTTAAAAAATATTACATATTTTTGTGTTTTGGTGTTTTCAATGCCATTAAAAACAAAATCAATCAAGTTTTAATAATTTTTGAAATTACTTACAGCATTAAAATAAGAGAAAATAAAAGTAAGAAGGAAACAAATATTTAACATGAATTTTTAATTATATGCGTAATCGTAAATGTATGTTCTTTAATTTTATATATTATTTGTTTTGTATTAATTGAATTATAGCAGTAATGTCGTTTCATACAATACCTAATATTTCTTTTAATAAACTTTCTACTTTAGTTATACTTTTTAAGAAACGTCTTTAATACCTTAGGGTAAACTAAACATATATGTGGGTTGAGTGATCATTTATTTGCATTCCTTATAATTGATCTAGACATTAAAACGCGTTTCTGAACCATCGGCCAACATAAGTGTAACGGTGCGATTGTTTATCCATACTAGCTTGGCTAAACGCATGGGATTAAGTCGTGATACATCGGGTATGGGAGCTGTAGAATAACCTTTGGTGCATCTGGTTTGCGATTGTCCCAGACCGAACATACCGGTACTGGTTTGCCAGAAGGACAAACGATTTTCGTTGCAAGAATACGACACTAGATATTTGCCATCGGGCGAGAAGGCCAGTGATGTTATAGGATATATATGAGCTGGTATCATTTGGCATTTGTTTTGTCTTAGTTCGTATATGGCTAAATGCCCATTGCTGGCACCCACGGCTATACGTCTGGACTGTGGACAATGTGATATTTGATTGAAGCGACATATCGAAGGACACACATCGGCTAAGCCTTTTGTTTTCAACTCTACATTGTCCACACAATGCAAAGTGATATCCATAACTTCCACCAGTAAACTAGCGATTTCGGCTTGCATTTTATCTATTAACATTTCTACGCATTGGAGTATCTCACCCTTGGCTTTGTAGAGGACTGATTGTGTAAGTGGTACATTAATGGATTGTGGATTTTGTTGCATACTATTATAACGTGCCACCTCACGAGCCATTGTTGTTATAAAGGCGGCTGGACGAGCAGTGGCTATTAAACGTAAGGCATGTCGTGCAGTACGACAAGCATCGGCTTGTGGTGTTAAAGGAAGTTTATAATTTAAATTAGGTACAGATTTGCCCTCACAAGCCAATTCCAACAGTCCCAGCAAAACTTTACTGACATCCAAATAGGGTTCCCAAACGGTAAAACCACGTCCCAATAAATCTATAGCAGCCCGTCGAAGAGGGGTATATTGAGGCAACTTTGGTGAAGGTGGGGCATAGAGAAGATGAGCCAAAGCCATTGATGTTAAACGTGCCAAATTGTTAGCTATACCAAAACCTTCTACAACAGAAGATTTACGACGTTCTGCCACACTACCACCGGCCGATGTTCTACTTGGCGAGTCTTGATTAATATCTTGACCAAATTCAGCACCTATTACACCCAACAGTATAACGGCTGTGGTTTGTTTTCGCTTCAGTTCGGATAAACTGGACGGCTTGCGTATGATTTCTTCTTCCTCTTCTTCATAGTCTTCACCGCCATTGTCGACTTCACTTACAGCTGAACCACTAGAAGTATTATGGCCATTGGCGCCATTTGTGTTTTGCACATGCTGTTGAGCGATTGGTTCTGTGTGCGTGTACATGGGTAGATATTGAGCCCAGCTTTCGACCAACTGCTTGCGTCCACGTTTGCCCATGCGTCTAAGTTCTCCCAAGAGAATTTGCTGAGCTGCTTCACGTATTTCTATGCAATGATGTTGCCAGCGTTTGGCCATCATTTCCACCTGAGGTCGTTTGAATTTCTTTGGTTCTAAGGCTTCGATTTTATCGGGCAATAGGAAACAATGATGGGTGGATAAAAGACTCCAGCCTTGTTTTATTTGCGATATATGATGAGCCAATAGGTCTTCATGTTGTTCTTCGGTTGTGAGCGTAGAATCACTACGCTGAGCCAAACGCATTAGTTTTTTGCTTCTTTCGCTATCGGGCAAAAATGAGGCCGAATTCATGGAAAGCAAAGTGTTGGACATGGCCACCAAAGCCAATATATGATTAGAAGTTAGAGTGGTGCTCAATTCCCAGTGCAAACGTGAAGTAAACACTGCAGTTAGTTCTTCTTGTCTTAGTAATTCAGCTGGAATGTCACGTTTCTTTGAGCTGCTGGGAGCTACCACTTTCATACCCTCTGGTATTTCAAAGTTATTCTGCCAAGTGGGCAGCAATAGCGACATATAGCCTCCTTTAGAGAGTATGCCAAACGAGACGGGCACCATGGGTCTTAAGAGACCCAATTGCGATTCACACACCTTGTCTAGGTGAGGATCCAAACCCCAGGAATGCAGCAACGATAAAAGTAACTGAGCCACTTCCATAACTTTGGTAACTTCCATTTTGGAGGCAATTTTACTTTTCAAGTCGGTATTTTCGCTGTCCTGTTCATGAGGTTCTACCACCACCTTCTGTAGACTCTCCTGTACCTTGGCCTGCACCTTTTTCTCAACAATTTCGGTTTTTTCTTTGAATTTTTGCACAAAACCATGTTTATCTTTATCCTTTAGTATTTTTTCCATGTCGCCGGCCTTGTTTTTAACCTTACCAAAGAAATCGCTGATTTTCTTAGAAGCCTCCAAGTGCAAAGTTTTATCTTTTTGGTTGTTGAGAACCACACCCAAAGCCTCCAACTCACTGGGAGTCATTTGTGCATATTCTTCGCTGTGTAGCTCAAATATCAAACCTTCTATATCGAAGAACAATATATGACTTTCAGCATCTTTTGGGTTGGTACGAAGTCCTTGTATTATCAAGGGATTGCTGCGGTGTTTCATAAGAAAATCAAAGTTGCCTTGATTGTGACCGTGAAGTTGTTGCCATTGGGTAATGCCGCGTTGCGTGGCATGACGTATGGCATTCATATTGCGTGATTTAAGACCACGAAAGAAGTGTACTGCTGGATTGGCCATGCCCATTTCAGCATTAGAAGAGGCTGGACTGCAAGAGGTATCATCGGCCACTTGTTCATCGCATACCATTAATACTTCCTCGGCCAGCATGCCGTGTAAAACACGATCCAAGTGACCAGTTTCCATTTGCCAAACATAAACCGAGCCATCAGAACAACCTACTATAAGGAAGTCATCCAAAGGACGCCATTTAATGGTTACCACTGGGAACAAATGACGGCTGGCCAATGTCACACATTTACGCTCTTGCAAACTGAGCAACGTGACCGAATGATCCGATGCTACTGAACAAATGCACTTAAGAATACGTGGGCTGCATGTTTCCGGTGGCACTAAAAGTTGTGTGATTTCTCCGGCATGTACACAGAAGCGATGCAATAAACTGCCGCTATATAAATCCCACAGACAAACAGCAAAATCTACACCTCCAGACAGTAAATAAGATTTCTCATAACGTGGATGCACCAATGATGGACACAACAGACAATTAACACGACCTCTGTGGCCATAAAGGATTTGATGTGATGGCCAATCGCTAAAATTTTGCTTAATACCTACAAGCAGCTGCATCATAACTGTCTGTGTGGCGGGTACTATGACTATTGAACCATCCTCACGACCAATTACCAAACGACTTTGTTGGGGTAAATAAATGCTGGAAGTTAATTTTACGGGGTGATCGGTGATCCGGGCCAACTGGTCCAATATGCCCACTGGAGGGGGATCCATCATAGACCAGGCTTCCACCAGTGAGGTACAAACGGAGGGTTTGAGGACACGCGGAGGCATTTGTTTCGCTTGTAATATGCTTATATTGTCCAACGGAACATCAGGAACTGTCCACACTGAAATAAAACCTTCTGAATCACCTCTCAAGAGGTAGTAGGTGGCTGTTTTGCCCTCAGCATCAGTGCGTAAAAGTTTCATTGCTGGAGGACAGGACAAAACTTTGTCACCCGGATGTTGTAGCACATAATACAGATAGGGAGAGTCGCGCACTACACTCTTCGAATGGAATTCTTTATTGTCGGGTATACAATTGGCGGGTAATTTATATAGATAACCCTTACCCTCATCTGTCCAAAGCATTACACGATCGGAACTTATAAAGTCTCCTCCCTGCCAACGTTCTCGTGTTGGAGCAATCACCGAACATAGAACTGTAAAATCACCGGCATCATAAATTTGCCAATATTTAGTGCAAACAATCAAAACAGTTCGCTGATTTTGAGAGCAACAATTCATAGTTATTGCATTAAGACAGCGTATCTCTTTGGACTCATTCTCGTAAATGGGTTCGGCATGTTTGTTCTCATTACCGGTCAATGTCCAAACTTTCACCGTACCCGTAGTGGTTATGGCTAAAACAACATCATCTTTACGACGCATAGGTCGCAAAACATGTAAAGCTGATATCCAATCAGGCTTAACTTTGGAACTCAACATATAAATAACCTCCAGACTAAAGGGATCCATTACCATGATTTCCGGATAGTAACCAATACAGAATAGTCTAACATCGTTACTATTTGCTGTGTGATAACTTTGTATTTGTGTATGAACTTGAGGCAATTTTACCGATTCGGCACATTTGCCATCTATCAAGTCCCACGTGCACATTTCACCATTTTCCGACGAGCTAACCAGAAAATTATTATCGGCCAGTATGGAGGCTTTGACCAAGCAGAGAACTGGTGCTGTATGACCCACCAATAGACAACGGGGTGACATTTTCAATGTAGTGGGATCAACATGCCACAGGCATATTTGACCATCATAGCAACCTGTTGCTAAAGTTGTTTGATCATCTGATAGAAAAACACTGGAAACACAGTGTGTGGGGGCAGTGGGCCCCCACAACACTACCGGCACCACAAGATTGGTGCTTACCATGGCTCTTTAAACACCAGCTACTCTTTAACTTTAATTGTTGTAGTTAATTTATTGTCACACAAGTAGTAATCAAATTTAGTTATAAAATTGATTGTTGTTTTCATTGTAGATAATCCATCAATGTGTTTTTTATAAGCGATTGATTAAGGGTAGAAGAATAGGGGAATAGAAAGAAGAAAGAAAAACATATACAATAAAAGATAAAACTAACTCACTAACTAACTCTCTTTAAAGTAGAGCAATTTTTAAATATTTGCTTTTTTTTCTTCTTCACTCTTATATTACGCCGTTTTCTTGGATATTTAATTATTTGTTAGGAAATTTAGATAATAAGTTATGATTATGTGGTGGTTTTACTTTAATAATTTGCTTTAAAAATTAAATGTTTTTGTGTTTTGTTGTTTGGTAACGTATTGAAAAGTTTACAGCACATAGATTTTTATCATTTCTTAATGTTTTGATAAAAATACTTTTTTGCTTTTAATTTATAAATTAACAGAGTGATTTTTCATTGATTTATATTTATTATTAAAGAAAGTTTTAATTATTATTTCATTTTGCAAAAATAAATTAATGACAATTTTATAAAAAAATATATTTCTTTTAAAAAGTGCTGCATAAATAAATTGCTCAATTGAAGAGGGATAATTAAAAGCTGGAATTTTATCTCAGAAAAAAAAGGGGAGTAGGGCCTATCATTTAAAATTATAAGAGAAGGAATTTACGACTACTTCAAAGTTAATTATGTAGAATTTATTCGCGATTTAGTGCTATAAGTGAATTTTTGCCTTCAAGTCATTTACTGAAGTGAAGTTTGTATAAGGGCCTAGGGTCAAATGAGACCCGATCATTACCCAGAAAAATAAAACGAAATACGAATAACATTTCTCAAAACTTCAAAAGTAGCACAAAGCGAATTTGTTTACCTTCTGTGGAAGTGGTGTTTATTGACTTCCAAAGAAGCAAAATAAATACAATGTTTTTATAACAATTGAAGGTAAATTTTTTGGAATTAAACACATTTTATTTTGTAGTAGAATTTGGAATCAAATAAAAAGAACATCCTTACTATTACAAGCACGTGTTAAAATCATCACTTCTTCAGGTCTTTTTCAATACTTCCATGGAGTAAATTCCACTTATTTTCCCCTTCTTTGGAAGTTCTTTTTTTTTTGCTGGGTAAAGTTCTATAAAACTAAGTTTTACTTATTTTTTGTTGACTTAATAGAATATTTAAAGTAATTATGAGCCCAAAAACCCTATTCGGGAGATACGGTTCTAGGGGGCCTAGGCGAAATAATGGATCGATTTCAACCTTGGATCAAAAGCAGAGTATGTGCAGAATTTCATCAATTTATCTTGAAAATTGCGTGAGCACAAGAACACACAGACTGACAGACGCACATATTTAAATAGACTTAGGAAGTGATTCTGAGCAGAGTGGTATACTTTAAGGTGGGTGCTACAAACATCAGCAGAAACGAATAATACCCTCTACACTATAGTGGTGTAGGGTATAATTGGTTTTTCAATCAACATATGACTTTTTACCTAAAACGTCTAAAAACAAACAACAAAAACAAAAAAACAGAACAAAATGAATCTTACACTAACTCCTGGTAGGTACTAAGTGTTGCCCTTATTGTTTATAATAAAATATTTTAATATGCTTGCACTTATAAAGATATCAAATCAACCAAAGTAACGAGCATATGATTTCAAGGATGACCAATGCTCATTGACAGTTTCCTGCGTTCCCACGACAATTGGATCTTCGCTCCAAACGTCCCGAGTTATACACGCCAAATATTGTAAAGTCAGCGACAGCTGTATCAACCGAAAGTTTTTTCCCCAGTTAAGAACTATCGGCCACAGTCGAACTGTTACAACAGCAACAGTTTCCTACCAGGTATAACAAATGTTTTGTCATTTAGCGAAATTACAAATTATTTTATCAAGAGACTTTAAACAATAATTTATTAAAATTCTACAGCTGGTTTACTGTAAGTAAATATGTAGGTATGTATGTGAATATAAATAGTGTATAAAATTTTATAATACTTCAGCCAAAGTTCCAATCACTTCAAGATCTTAATTCCTACCAACTTAATAATACATACATTTTTCGTTTAAAACATTTCTGACCCACATTACCATTACTAATCATTACAAAGATTTGTCATCTAAATAACATTTACTTTCTTATGTAACATTTTTCAATGAATAGCAGTTATGAAGATAATACAAGCAAACATATGTACATATTTTGTACAAATTAACGTTAACCATTTTATGAAATTATAAATAAATATTAAACTAAAAAATGTTAATTTTCACAATTAAATAAAAATGTATTCCTATATTTAGCTTCACAACTGTTATTAAACGGAATCAAGTGGTTTTCATTCGAAAAATGCATGAAAACTTAAAAAAACACCCAGTTGAAGCTCAATTAAAATGAAATTTTTATAAATTAATTAACTATTTACCACATCTAATAATAATAATAACAAACAACAGTCATGAACAAAAAGGGGAGTTGAAAGGAAGATGTGAAAAGAAGAAAAAAACCACATCATTTGAGCAATTAGAGCGAGTGACAGTTTCCAAAAAACAAACACACGAGACGACAAACCAACAAATAAAGAATGAATGAATGATTAAACAAAATAGAAAACGTAAATAATACCTGTGGCGTAATAAAGAATTGAAGAAAAAAATTAATAAACAAATAAACTGAATAAAAAATGTACTTTTTCTTTTAAACTAACATTGTATGTTTTTTTAATTATGTGACAGCAGCAGCAGTTATAGTAGAGAACTTACTCTTCCACCACCACCTCCTCCTTTTCCTGGTTGTGTATTTTTTTTAATTGCTGTAGCACACTCGCCAAATATTATATTTTTTATTGTTTTCGTTTTTTTTTTCTCGTTTTCAACTACAAAAATGATCAATAATTGTTTGCTAGAGAAGAATTTGTTTAATATTTTAAATTTTCTGCACTTCTTTTTTTATATTATTTTTGTGGGGTCGACGATCAAACGACCAGCGTATTGAAAAATTAGAACTTCAGTCTTTTAGTCTCCAACAGGGGTCTGTTGTTTGTTGTTTTTCCTTGGTGTTTTTGCAAGCAACAAAAAACATCAAAAAAGCACAAAGAAAAACAAATGACAGCAACAATAAAAATATGTATTTTTTGTACAATTAAATGACAAATGTTTTTAAACACCAGGGAGACGACGACGACGTACAGCAGCAGTAGTTGTAGTAGACATCAGCAGACAGCAGCAGTTATGGAACTTCAATGTCGTGCACTTCACCACCACCACACACCACAATGAACAAAAATATTGTGAAAAAATTTCTGTTAAGACGTAGACGACGTCGTTGATTTGTAATTTATATTTTGTTTTATTTTATTTTTAGGTTTAATTTCTTTTCATTTTTATTTTTCACATTTCCAAAATTGTTGTAAATCTTTTGGTATTCGTTAATTTATGTTTTCTTATGAAATATTTGTATTTTTTGCAATATTTTTACACTTTTTTGTAACTTTTCAACAAGAAGAAAAACGAAAATATCGACCGAGTTATAAAAAAATATTATATCGATTGTCTCGCGTCTGTCAAATTGTAAGAACGTAAAATCGCAAAGAAAACGAGTAAAAAACAAATTACGTTATAAAATGTCACGTAATGTTAAGACAAGGGAAAATTGTAAAAATAGTGATGCCACCGGATGATAATTGGGGGGTTTGTTGGGGATATTAAAGGGGTGATACAATCTGGGAGATAAGGGTAATTCTAATGTTATATTTATATAATAAATATGGAAAATGGTTTTAAATGTTTTTCTTTTTTTAATTTTGTATGAAATTATTTTCTTTATGTTTCTTTACAAAATTTTTACATTGTTTGAATCATTACTACAAGATCTACCTCAAAATCTAGATTCCAGAAGTATTTCTTATGAGAACCTTATTATATTTTTTTGATCGTTTGAAAAAATTGTTTATTAAAATTTAACAGTTCAATATCTGCCAATAAACCTTAATTTTTCTGAATTTAAAAGCGGAGATTAATTCGACCGTAAAGATTTAGAACGGATCAATAACGTGGAAGCGAACTAACCAGAGGCACAAATGAACCACCTTATTTTGTTTATGTTAATTCATGAGCCGATAGTTAATGCAATATCGGACGGCCTAACAACTAAGTCCTAATGTCCGCCAAAGCAAGAGTTTTACAGCGTCTTCCTTGTGATAACTCCTATAGACCAACATTTGACAAAAATCAAATTAATATCACCATCATATTGCGTTTCAAAATATGTACCTATGTATTTTAAACTTAATTACCTCCCAAATATAACAACCCTGATGAAATTACACATAAAATGTCAAAAAAAACGTAACGAAATTAAAAAAATTGCGTTAAAAATATATAAAATTATAAAAAATAATTAAATTTTATCCAAACTTAACAATGAAATTTTATATAAGTAATATACATTATAGGAATTTTCACTATTATTCTTTATAAAGCATTAAACTATTTACAACACATTCCCTCTTGTCCAACTGGCCCAACGACCCAACAACAACCACATTGAAACTGTGGTTTGCTAATATAATTTAAAATATCAAGTATTTTCAAAAACTATTTGCAGCTTATTGCAGTTACTATGTAAATAAAGAAAAAATAATGAAATTGCCTATAAAAACAAATACATTTGTTTAGCCAAATATCTATTCATGAATCTTGGGCTGGCCCCGCAGCACCAGAAGCAGCTTCCTTATACATTCAATGGTTTTCCATGCACAATTTATTATTAATGTAATATTTTTGTAAACTCACCTTTAAATAAGTTTTTCTTATTATTTTAAGCACTTTTACTCAAAAAATAATGTAATAATTTTAATTTTTCAACGTTTTAATGAAATTTTTGTAAGAATTTTTAAACAAAAAGCGACTTTTTTATTTTTACAGTGAGAGTATGTTCAGTGTGTGACGTATTTTTGAAAACATGACAATTTATATGCAGAGTTGCATAAAAAAGTATTAAAATAGTGTTAGTGTTGGGAGGGTGATACAAAATTAGTATTACTACTAATTTAAGAAGAGAAAATAATTTTGTATTTATAATTGAAAACAAAAATGAATGAATGTTAAAAATGGTGCCATAATAGACCTATTAGACATATCCGTATATGTTTCCATGTACACCTTGTGCGCACGCTACTGGAAGCAATTTTAAAAACAATTTGAAATATAAATTATGGGCTAAAAATTAAGCCAATTAAGAAATTGTATTCCCGAATTTGGTTATCATAACCTCGGCCATGACCGAATATCAGTTGTTTTTAGCTTCAAAATATTTTCAAAATATTTGAATTGAGAGTTAAGTTTAGTTTTTTAAGAAAGTGTCTAGAAATCTTATTTATAGAAAATGCCTGAATGTTTTTAAGACGAGTTTTTCTTATAAAAATTCAGAAATTATCTGGATTACCTATAATAATTGACAATTATTTCGAAAGTAATATGTACATTAATACAAAATTTTTAAAAGTACTCTTTGGTACATTACTAAAAATTGTAAATATTTGATATCGTAATATAAATTCCAATAAGAATTATTGAAAATAAATGTGGCAGCTTCATATTGTTAACCGGCACATTTAATGCACTGAACATACCCTTTGGAATATTATTGTATTTTAACAACTATTTTTTGTTATTTTTTTAGTTTAGCTTCCTCAATGTAAACATATAATAATTAAATTATTGTGCCAACAATGCTTTTTCATTTGTTTCAACAATTTGGAACGTTAGTTTTTATAATCTTGGCAATACTAGTTGTAATCCCCTTAAGTGAGAAATATGCATACGCCTTGAAACACTATACCAAAGATAGAAAAATAGAATTAAGGTGAGTTGGCCAGTGGTGATTAAAGAACAGAAATGAAATTGGCTAATATCTTTGTGTAATGTTTTAGGGAGCAGGTGCGTAGTATGTTTCAACATGCTTATGAAGGTTATTTACGTTATGCTTCCGATTATGATGAGCTAAGACCATTGACTTGTGATGGTGTGGATACTTGGGGTAGTTACTCTCTTACAATGATTGATGCTTTAGATACTTTGGCTACCATGGGTAATTTTAGTGAGTTCCGTAGAGTGGTTAATGTATTGGAACAGAAAATGGATTTTGATAAGGATATTAATGTGTCGGTTTTTGAGACGAATATACGCATAGTGGGTGGTTTGTTGTCGGCTCATTTATTGTCCAAAAAGGCTGGCATGGAATTGGAAGAGGGTTGGCCCTGTCAGGTAAGTTGTAGGAATTAGTTATATTTTAAAATGAAATAGTCCAAGTGATTTTATATATTTAAAACTTTTTGATTTCTTATGAAATAGAGAACAGGATAATGAGTTCTTAACATTTTCAGGGACCACTTCTGCGTATGGCGGAAGATGTGGCTAAACGTTTATTGCCCGCTTTTGATACCGCTACCGGCATGCCTTATGGCACTGTTAACTTACGTTATGGTGTCCCCAAAGGCGAAACTTCTATTACCTGTACAGCAGGTGTAGGCACTTTACTAGTGGAATTTGGAACACTCTCCAGATTAACCGGTAATCCGGTATACGAAGAAGTAGCTTTAAATGCCATACATTCTTTATGGAATCGACGTTCTCCTATAGGTTTATTTGGCAATCATATTGATGTACAAAGTGGTCGCTGGACTGCCTTAGATTCGGGCATAGGTGCTGGTGTTGATTCTTTATTTGAATATATGGTTAAGGCTGCCATACTCTTGCAGCGTCCTGAACTATTGGAAATGTTTCATGCTGCCCGTTCTTCCATAGATAAGTTCTTAAGACATGATGATTGGTATGTTTGGGCTGGCATGAATAAAGGTCAAGTTACTTTGCCGGTTTTTCAATCATTGGAGGCTTTTTGGCCGGGTGTTTTGAGTTTGATAGGCGATAAGGAGGCGGCCATAAAAACTTTATCGAACTATGCTAGTGTTTGGAGAAAATATGGTTTTCTGCCGGAATTCTATAACATACCCACGGGCGAAGCTTCGGCTAATCGTGAAAGTTATCCTTTGCGTCCTGAACTAGTGGAATCGGCCATGTATTTATATCGAGCTACAAAAAATGAGTTTTTATTGGAACTAGGAGAAAGTATGCTGATGACTATAGAGCATAGTGCTAAAACACGCTGCGGTTATGCTACGGTAAGTAAATTATAAAAAAACTAACTTTTTTAATAGCTTTCTTTGCCACTATATTTAGATACGCAATGTTGTTACCCATGAGAAAGAAAATCGTATGGAATCATTCTTCTTGGCTGAAACCACTAAATATTTGTATTTACTGTTCGATGATGATAACTTTTTGCATAACGATGCCGCCAAGGGTAATATTATTAAAACTTCCGATGGTGGTGAATGTTTAATTGATGCTGGTCCGTATATCTTTAATACCGAGGCTCATCCTATTGATATGTCTGCTTTGCATTGTTGTCATGATCATAAAATGAATTTATTTGAGGGCTTAGATCTCTCACAATTTAGTGATTCTACTTTGTTAAAAAAAGAACGCGATTATATTATACTGCAACAAAATGAAGCTTTTAGCGAGTGTAAGTCTAAAACCACAAAGGAACAAGGCAAAAGAGTAGTACCACCAGCTAAAGCGGCTGCTAGTCCTAGTATAGCTGTTGATATTGAGGTCTTCGATGATGATAATAAACCAGCTGGTGATATTCTAGTAGAAAACTTTGAACGTATTAAAAATGATGTACCCCCGGTGATGAAGGACACTAAGAAACCCCCCAATAATCGCAATCAATTAACTGTTACCGATTTACAGGAATTCTTTGCTTTAAAAAGAGAAAACTTTGAAAATCCTCTACAGGTTTTGGACTATACTTTGAGTTTCTTAAAAAATTTCACTTTAGATCCTGGTTTCATATCGGGTTTACAATTATTTGAGAAAAACATTAGCAATTTATTGGGTTCAGGCACCCAAAAGGAGTTTGAAAGTACCACTAAAACCCTTTGGAATCTTTACTGTTTACAGCAGGAATATCGTGTCAATGTTAAGCTTCTCATGGAACTAAATCTGCACAGTTTTGATGAAGACAACAGGCAAATGCTACATAAAACTTTATTAGTACTTAATGGTGATGAAAGTGATGCTGGCAATGACTTTATATGGCAAAAAATTTATGCATTACATTTGGAATACTCACGTTCACTGGTAAATACCACAGATATGCAAACATTTCTACTCAACATACTTATCAATGGCACGAATGAAAAACAAAGAAGTTTTAAGCCTTTATTAGACCCCAAAGAAATTCTAGATCTACCTTTAGAAACCCACAGCAAACCGCAGCAATTGAAATTATTTTCACAAGCCAAACGTGTTGTGGAATTTAAGAAACGTATGATAGATACCTTTGATAAATTACAAAGCCTAATGGTGGAAACTGGAAAACAGCAAAAGGTTTTAACAGAACAAAAAGCAACAGAAAATGATGCCTCTAGAGAAAGAACCCCTACACCTAATGATGATTTAATAGTGGCTAAACCTCAGGTAAATAAGACCTCGCCCAGCTATAAGGCCAACAAAGAAGCTTACAATCATACCATAACCGCCGATACTCAATCGAATTCCTCATCTTCAACCTCGCTGCAAGCAAATGATGATAATAATTCTTATGACTCGGTGTGGTCACAACTAGTTCACACTATATTACGTAAAACAACGCCTCAAAAGCTGCAGTTCGATGCCAGTGACCTGATACAGAAAACTCGCAAATCCTTGCAGAAATTAACTGCAGACATTCCAGTGCACTATAATGTTCTAACATGTCCTCGCCCGAAATTTATTGAACGTTTCGCTTATCGTTATTATTATCCATAAGGTTTGTAAGTAATGCAAATTTATTAGAATATGTATATAATGAATATGAATATTTCCAAAATATTTGTATTTAATATTAAATTATGAAAAAAGAGAAAATAAGTAAAGGACTTTAAATTTCAATTGGAATGATATGGGGATTTTCAATTACTTTTTTTTGGATGTTTGTTGGATGGAATCATATGAAGAGTTTACAATTACATATTTATATAAGTTCTAGTTTTGTTGTAGTTCACTTCTTGTTTATTTCCAGTTCAGTTCTTGTTTAGTTGTAGTTCAATTCTAGTTCAGTTCTAGTTCAGTTCTAGTTTAGTTCTAGTTCAGTTCTAGTTTAGTTCTAGTTTAGTTCAGTTCAGTTCCAGTTTAGTTCTAGTTCAGTTCTAGTTTAGTTCTAGTTCAGTTCTAGTTCAGTTCTAGTTTAGTTCTAGTTCAGTTCTAGTTCAGTTCTAGTTCAGTTCTAGTTCAGTTCTAGTTCAGTTCTAGTTCAGTTCTAGTTCAGTTCTAGTTCAGTTCTAGTTCAGTTCTAGTTCAGTTCTAGTTCAGTTCTAGTTCAGTTCTAGTTCAGTTCTAGTTCAGTTCTAGTTCAGTTCTAGTTCAGTTCTAGTTCAGTTCTAGTTCAGTTCTAGTTCAGTTCTAGTTCAGTTCTAGTTCAGTTCTAGTTCAGTTCTAGTTCAGTTCTACTTCATTTCAAGTTCAGTTCTACTTCATTTCAAGTTCAGTTCTAGTTCAGTTCCAGTTCAGTTCAAGTTCAGTTCTAGTTCAGTTCAAGTTCAGTTCTAGTTCAGTTCTAGTTTAGTTCTAGTTCAGTTCTAGTTCAGTTCTAGTTCAGTTCTAGTTCAGTTCTAGTTCAGTTCTAGTTCAGTTCTAGTTCAGTTCTAGTTCAGTTCTAGTTCAGTTCTAGTTCAGTTTTAGTTCAGTTCTAGTTCAGTTCTAGTTCAGTTTTAGTTCAGTTTTAGTTCAAGTTCAGTTTCAGTTTAGTTTCGAAAATATTTAAAATCTTAATAACAATAGCGAATTGCAATATTCCTAATCGAATGGAAATTTGTTTGAAAAATTTGTTTAAATGTATTTTAGTTTCTTGTTCCATGTCGAAGCCCATAAACTCAATCAAGAAAATAAGGTTATAAACGATTTAAAGTTTGCCTTAAATTGCCACAACTTTTTTATAGGACATTTTTTGTTTGCAAATGGCTATAAACAATAAAACAAAACTGTGATTATCCCAATTGGATGAAAGTTTTTTAAATGAAAGATAAACTTTTTTGGTCACACTGTGCTCTGACGTATTTACCACATTTATAGCAATTTAATAAGTACGAATCAAAGCAGCACGCTTGGTACAATATGGAAACAGAAATTAACAAAATTAACAAAAATTAAATTGGTCGACAGTGACAAAGTTTTTGAGTATTTGAATGAAATTGAACTTTAAAAACGATAAAATCCTTTCAGTAGATGCAAATTTTGATAGTGAAATTATAATAAAATATATAAACAAAAAATTTCTTATTCAATTGTGACATAACCTCAAAAAATAGATTCCCATTAATTTCTCTTGATCGCGAATTATTCAAAAATTACAAGATTTAAGATTCTTTCTGAGTTAGTAGAATTATTATGACAGTTACATACACTATAAAAAACTTACAATGAATTTAATTTAAAACTTTTTATAGCAGTTCAAATATTAATAACTTTCTGCGGCGAAAAATCAAACGCAAAATATATTGGTAATAAACTTTGTGGGTCGTGCTGTTTGGTTGATTAGGTGGTATGATGGTAGCGCAAATTTAGCTCATTGTAGTAATAAATTTATTCCAAAAAAAAAAAAAACGATTTGCAACAGTTTTACGAAACAAAACATACCAAAAAAAGAACTCCAATGCGTGATTTATGTAAAACTAATATTGATAGTGACAATTAGGAATTGAATACACAAAACCCAAACAACCCACTGCCACAATGTCATTACCCATGCTACCACCTGTCAGCGTGCAACTTTATAAATGTGGCTAAAGTGTACAACAACATTTATGAGCATCATAAGTTACAAAAAAACTACAGTTGGCTCTTATTATAATGAAAATTTCTTTAATTTAAAAATTTGCAGAATATATGTATAGAAAGATCTCATTTGTAATTCTACTGAATGAGCTATTCTTCTATACCTTCGGCAACCTAAGTTCCCAACATTAATATTATTACTTTACTTTAACAGGGATTACTGTAATCTTTTTATAAATTATGGAAAAAGGAAAGAACAAACTTTGAATATAATAATAATAATAATCGCGGTCGTATTGTCGTCTTCCTGCAACTACAAGTTATTTATTCTGATATTTACATTGCAGTGGTTTCTTTTCGTTTAGTTGCCATTTCATGTTTACAGCAAATGGTTCTAGTACTAGTTTTACTTTTACTATCTAAAGTACAAAAATAAAGATAATGAGTTCCAATTCAAATACTACTCGTTCTAGTGACATTAAAGTCAAAATGAATAAAAGTAAAACTATAATGGAAGCAGAGCCAGTGGATTTGCCTAAAGAATTGGATTATCTATTTGAAAAGGAGTTAATAAATAAACAAAATAAACATATACATATAATGGATCGATTTGGACCATCCAGAAATAGTAAGTATTTTTCTTTTATCGGAAATTTAATTTAAAATTTTTTGATAGATAGATAGATAGATAGATAGATAGATAGATAGATAGATAGATAGATAGATAGATAGATAGATAGAAAGATAGATAGATAGATAGATAGATAGATAGATAGATAGATAGATAGATAGATAGATAGATAGATAGATAGATAGATAGATAGCTAGATAGATAGATTGATTGATTGCTAGATATCTTAAACCTCATTAATGATCACAATTAACTCAGAGTTTTATGACAGTTAGTTTTTCCTGAAAAAAAAGTTCAGTCTATATATCTGTCGCTGAGTTAACGATCTGTGACCGAGCATGTCGCTTCGGACATGAGATCCACATATTTTATGGGTAATACATTTTGTTGAAGATTAAAACATCTAAAATTCACGAAACAATTCGAATTTCAGAGTGAAGTGTTTTTTTTAAGACATATGATCTTACTGCTTTTTAAAAACAAGAAACAACAAAGAAATAACAAAATTAAGTTCACTAAGTTTCTTCCATTTCAATCACCTTTTACAGCACACTATTTATCTACCAAATTCCATGCTAAACATGAGCAGCAGATACCTCACAATCACTTAACCTATTTACCTTTTGTATATGGAACTTCCTATAAACATGATACTGAAGCGAATGTATACGGCTGGATGCCAGAAGTGGTAAATAGACCAGCTTTACTCAAAGAATTAAATTTCATTAATGCTCCCAAGCAAAGATGCTGTTTAACAGTGTATGGCGAAAAACTAGAAAGTGATAGAGCAAATGCCAGACCAGCATTTAATGGTTTGAGATTTTTTTTGCAATAAAATAAATTAACAAATTTTAATATACAAAATGAAATCATTTTATTCTTATAAACTAGTTATTAATTAACTAAAGCTAAAACTTAATACATATCCTTTTTAATCTAAGTACTTGTACTTACGAAAATAAACACAAAATCCTTAATTCTAACTCTAACTTAAATCATAACTTTCCACATCCTTCTTGTGGGGACCGCGAGGCCCATAAAAACTCAATAACACCGGCAATAATATCAAACCATGAGCAGCTCCAATTAAAACTATACCCAAATACATGCGGAAATAGAATACCTCGAAAACTTGGGAATTCGAAAAGCCCAAAACAATAATGCCGGCAAATTTGGTAAGAGTAATACCAGATAGAACACTGCTACCCGTTACCGACAAGGCGTGTTGAGCACGTTCATCTTTTGTACCGACAGCATTTTTGTAGGAACGTATAATATGCGAAACAAATTCCACACCAATACCCACTGACACCACCAAGTTAACGAGCGAAATGGCATTCAAAGTTATACTCCAAGCCCACATCATGCCGCACATATTAATTAATATTATTAGAACCATAAAGAGCAGCAATAAGGCGGAAATAATATCTAGGCCAGTTATAATGAAAGTGACCAGAAAAATGGCTAGTAACGATATACCCAGAGAATATATGGCATCATCCCAAATGGTCAGGTATTGTTCATAGAATATAAAGAATACGCAATAGGGAAAGATGGTGGCATCCACATTGTTTTCTTTAAACATTTCATTGATTTCACTGGCTACACGTCGGGCCTCTTTGAGGGCTGAATAGAATTGTATCGAAGTTGTTGAGGTAGTGGAGTATTGCATAAAGTAGGTATCCAATATGTCACTTAAGCCATTGTTATCCAAGGTATAGATGACAGCCTGGGAAAAGGAAGGTAAAAAATAGTGGTTAAAACGTTAATAGATAGATAGATAGATAGATAGATAGATAGATAGATAGATAGATAAATAGATAGATAGATAGATAGATAGATAGATAGATAGATAGATAGATAGATAGATAGATAGATAGATAGATAGATAGATAGATAGAAATTCAACTTACATCTGCATATGAAGCTCGACCAGCTTTAGCACATTCATTATCTGGCAAATCGGAAAGGAAATATGACAAGTATTTTCTAAATGTATGTTCCGTTGGTCGTAGACCATCTTCCATAAATTCTCGTTTACAGGGAATACATTCATCTTCTTTGGAATCTAAATTTTTGAAAAAAAAAGCTTAGAAATTTTAATATTCTTTGATATTTTTATATAAAAAACTTACTGCTGGGACAGAAAGTGCCGTCTGTTGAGTTCATCTTACAACAATCGCCAATAGCTAACCAATCGATATAATCATCGATCCACGATGAAGCTGGTCGAGCAAGATAGGTGCTGAAAATATTGAGATCATTTTCATAAATGAGATTATTGCAAAAATGTTGTGATCGGAATTAAAAAAAGTCAAAAGATCTGAATTTTCAAAAACGATAAGCAAATTATAAATTATACTCACATATCCGGATAACGTGATTGGGTATATAACTGTACCGACATTGAGTTATTATTACATTCCACCCCACCACAAATTAAATTCTGATGAGAACGATTTGTATAATCCAAACCGGGTTTAATAACCCAATAAACCGGTGCACCCATAGACAGTAAATCATCCATATAACGAAAATATTTAATAACATGAGAATCTTTAGGCATAGACATTTCCTGATCCAAACCCAATTCTAAATTAGGTGTAACCGTCAAAGATAAAGACGTTATAACAAAAAATAATACACAAACTATGATTTTCATGGGTCTGCAAAAGAAAATGTAGTTAGATCATCATTAATTGTCTATTCTTACAAAACAACTTACTTGGACAACAAGAAGGGAGCATAGAATTTGGTAAAGAATTTCTGTAATAAGCTAACTGAATTATTCACCTCTGGCTGTTTGCCCAATTTACAGCAACAAAACAAATCCAAACGGCCCGATTCATAGCGGCGTTCGTCTAAAGCCATTAATGCAACAAAGGCAGTAATTTGGAATAGAAAATCAAAAAATATGGCTACAGCTGCATACATGGCAAACGTTTTTACAGCAGGCATATCCGAAATGGCACCTATGCCAAAGCAAGCTATTTCCGAGGCGGCCGTTTGTAAAATAGAAGGACCTACTTGACCTATAGCTTCTCCTATAGCCTCTGCTACAGTAGCATACTTTTGACGCTCCAAACGATGATAGGTATGGACCATAATGAAAATATTATCAACACCCACAGCCAAAACTAAGAAAGGTATAACCTCAATGGCCAACATGGTAGTGACCACATCTAAATAACCCCAAAAACCCAAACTGCAGGCCACAGATGCTAATACAATGATAATTCCACCAACAGCTAACATGATTTTAGATTCACGGAAAAAACTCACACAACTTCGCACTTTACCCAAGGCGATGGCCACATAGACAAACATTACCAGATAACTGATGAGTACAGTGGAGAATTCACCTTCGGAAAGCTCGACAATGGCATCTTGTATGGAACGTTCTGCCGAAAAAGCTACATCTAACTTATCGTTTGTATAGTTTTGCATAAAATCTATAAAACGTTTTTCCCATTCCAAATTTGGCTCCAATAGTTCTTCATCATTTTGATTTTTACCCAAAAATGTTATAACCAAACCGGTAGCCAGCAAATAATTGGGATCTTCATCGGGCTTTACTTTAGGCATGCCACCCACAGCTATAGCCGGTTCAATGGGACCGCCATAGGCCCCAAAACAATTTTCCATCATGGGGACACTAGTAAGTGAAAAAGGAAATTAATTTTCAAAACTTTGGAATACCCCAAAACCCATACTTACTTCAAACATTCTTCCAAATGGTTCAAATAGTTAATAGTATAACCAAACTCATCCTCATATTCTGTTTCAAATAACTCCAGATCATTTTGGAAATAACCATAAATCGACTGGACCACACAGCTTTTAATAGTGCCCACTTCTCCGGGATACAGAACTGGAGCATAGCAGATTTTGTCCAAACCAATGTCATCTTCTACGCCTATCTGCTCAATGGCTTCTTGTAGCTTAAAAACTTCCAGCAAGAAACTTTTCTCGAAAGCCGGACCAAAGGTTATATTGCCATCGTTGGTATTATGGGTAAACTAAAAGGAATAATTATCTTATTAATCTATATAAATTGTTTAAAATCTCTATTACTTACAAAGGACTTATTGGTAGGTTTAATAAAAAGTTGATTTGTCCTATAGAAAGGACCAAAGTGTGAATCAAAATATTCCTTTTCTTGCCTTGTTTGGCTATCTTCCCCGGCCCATAGTTGTACCGGATCTGTGGTAACCTTCATTTTGGTAATACCATAACCCAAACCGCCAATTACCCAAGAACAAATGGCTAAAACTAAAACCGGATTTTTGGCACAGAAAGCTCCCCAACTACGGAAACCTTTATAGAGCAAACTATCAGCACAACCAAATCCAGCAAAACATTTTGGTATATTCAATTTAGAACGACATTTTTCAAAAACCACTAAAGCCACCACTATTATTACAAATACAGCTATTCCATACAAGCCCACCAAATGAAATACATCTTCATAGGCTATGGGTATTTCAGTTAAGGGACAGGAGTCGGAACAATCCATACAGGCGCAGGCATATGAATTTTCATAAGCCTCAGAACATTCCAACGGAAATAGCTCTAAACGTTCCTCATCCGAACTTTCATTTAGGTAAATATATTTGATGGGAAAAGGTACGTACTCATTAATCTCTGTATCACCCATAAAATTAAACCATTTGCGATGATCGCACGATCGAGCATTATAAGGGGCACAGGCTAAATCCATGGCTGGTCTACCTGTCTGCGAATGTTGTATACCCTTACATGTATCATAGATTTTCTCTACAAATGATTCCTCCACCCGATAGTCTATGCTTTTGACATACTCCTCTTTGGCACTATTGACATCCGTATAGGGTGTCAGGAAAAGACTATGATTTTTGGCACAAGTCATGGAACAAATAGCTAAACCCATATTTAAAACACAAGTGGGACAGCGAGAATAGATACCATCCGCTTGTGTGATACCCTGGTCCATGGTAACTATTTGTGCGGCATCACAACATAATTCCAATTCAGCTGTAAAACAAATCAATACAAATGTAAGTAAGACATTCAGATTTTAGTATATTTTTCTTACCTTGTCCATCTTCTCCTTTATATTCTTTGTAAAGTGTGGGACATCTTCTTTTAAATATGGCCTCAGCTTCGGCATTTTTTAACGGTAAAGCATCCCCATTGTATACTTTATTTTTCCAATGTGGTCCTTCTTGATGTGTTTGACCATACCAAATACATTTGGCATTCGCTTGCGGTATGAGACTCAGGACCAAAGCAGTTAAACTTATTAGTAATATCACATATTTTTTACACGTAAATTCTGAAGAGGGAAATTTAAATAAATTAATACAATTTTATAAATTGAACAGAGTTTTATTTCTGTTCTAGTTCAGTACTAATTCAGTTCTAGTTCAGTCCTAGTTCAATTCTAGTTCAGTTCTAGTTTAGTTCTAGTTCAGTTCTAGTTCTAGTTCAGTTCAGTTCTAGTTCTAGTTCAGTTCTAGTTCAGTTCTAGTTCAGTTCTAGTTCAGTTCTAGTTCAGTTCTAGTTCAGTTCTAGTTCAGTTCTAGTTCAGTTCTAGTTCAGTTCTAGTTCAGTTCTAGTTCAGTTCTAGTTCAGTTCTAGTTCGGTTCATGGATTTTTTCTAAGGATATAAAGGGATCTTTTAACTCAAATGGAAGTAAAGTTTTTTGTAAATCAATCAAAATTAATTAAACAATTTTAAATTACTTACGATCTACATACATATTCATAAATTTGATAAGTTCTGTATATAGTTTTCCAACAAATTGTTTATATTTAATTCTATATTAAGATATAACTTTCTAAAACATTTTAATTTGAAAATGTTTTCACAATTTTTAAGATTAAATATTGTGGTGTGTGTTAAACACGTCAAATTCGATAATTCTTTACGTTTTAACTTTCCATTAAATTGATTAAAACATTTTTCTGTTAACTCTTGAAATTGATATGTTTTATAGTTCCTAAAAACAGATAACATAAAAAATGTTTAAAATTCCATTGACTTGAAAATACACATTTATGGAATGTTAACACGTTTGGACGTTTAAAAACACCGAAATCAGTATGAAATCCTTGATTTTTCTTCAAAACTTTGCTTGCATTTAAGGGTTATTGTTATCGTTATTGTCGCAAGACAAAATGCAACCATGTGCTATTTTAAAATTTCAATATTTAGCTTTCATTAATATTTAGTTTGGAATAGTTTTAAAATTTATTCATAAGATTTTTTAATTTACAATAATTTTTGCTGCATACCATTCATTTTATATAATTTTGTTTTATTAACTTTCTGGTATTTCCAATTTCTATATAAATACTTTTATAAATCCTTAATCCATTATCAGCAGTAAAGGCACTTAAAATTTTTACTATATTTTTTCTTTTTTAATTAGAACACTTTTGTTATTCCTTGGGAGAGGAAATGAGATTAGTAAGTTAAACGACCGTCCGATTGAAACTGAATTTGAAATTCGATTGTTTTCTAACTTATTACCACTAAAATTTTGCACAGCCATTGATATATATGTATGTATATGGTTTATCGACAATATATACTTTTTTGAGGATTTTTGATAAGATTTGTTCAATTGCTTGTATTATAATACAGATAATAAGTTACAAAAAAACACCTGCATAGTAAAAGGTTTTATATTGTTTTAATTACAAAACAATTTCATTTATTTAGTTCCAAAATATGTATTTAATTTGTAATCTAAAATATGTAAAGGAAATCATTTATTACAATTAGGGAATACCGAAATTTTTAGCAAATTTATATTAGACCCTGGCTATAATCATAAAATATGTCTCATCTATTGTTTCCAACAGGTGTTCATTCGTACAAGTTCCAATCTTAGGCTATTTTAAATTATTAGTAAAATTTCTTTATTGATAAAATCCTAACACCTGTTCGATTTGTTCTTCATTTATTAGTTCATATTCTTAACTTACTTATTGCCACCAATATAATGGAAAAGTGATAAGTGAATTTATTCATAATAATATTAACAGCTAAAACATTGTCACTTTCAAAATAAATTGTTAGTTATTTATCACCTTAGGAGTGTTCACATTAAGTGTTGTAAGTGGATTGGATTAGCGAAGATTGACCTAAGAAATATTCAGTCTACAGCACATTTCATTCTAAAAACTATGTACATATATGAAATCTGAAGAAAATACCACTTGATTATAAAACATTACATATATATATATAATTTCACTTTTTTAATTTCTTTCATATTCCAATAATATTTCATACATGCTTTGATATTTTTAGTACTTCTCTAAGAAAATCAAATTTTGATCGATCAATATTTAATAATATATGGATTAATTAAGCTGATTATAGTTTTTAATAGGGCAGTTCATTTTTTTATTGCTTTCGAAATTTCTAGTTCAATTTTAGTTCAGTTCTAGTTCAGTTTTAGTTTAGTTCTAGTTCAGTCCTAGTTCAGTTCTAGTTCAGTTCTAGTTCAGTTCTAGTTCAGTTCTAGTTCAGTTCTAGTTCAGTTCTAGTTCAGTTCTAGTTCAGT
>NC_060951.1:62830236-62931494 GCF_022045245.1 Lucilia cuprina
GTCTAGTCTATAGTCTTGTCTATAGTCTAGTCTATAGTCTAGTCTATAGTCTAGTCTATAGTCTAGTCTATAGTCTAGTCTATAGTCTAGTCTATAGTCTAGTCTATTAAGTACTGTTTCAAACTATATTAAACCACAGGTATTGTAGACTGCTTTTATGATGGTTTAATTACATTTTTAAAGCAAAAAGAGTTCATAAGGAAGATGTATTTGTTTTAATATTGACTACCCATTAGATTACTTGGGGACAATATAGGGTCAAATGACTAATTGCATTATAAAGACTATTAAGCAAACTAAAAGTTACACATTTTTGAAAAAAAAAATATTCGAAAGGGATCAATTGACACCTTAAAAACTACCGAACCGTTTGTACTTTTTGACCTTTTCTAACAAAATTGTATACAAATACAAACAGTTTAAATACTAATGAGTCATTAATAATTATAACAAAGTACATAAATTTTAAATGTTTTGTTAGCAATAAAATTTGAAAAGAAATTTCTAAGTATTTTCTAAATTTCCAGCCCTGTTATTTACTCAGACTGTAACTGTCAAATCCACCGGTTTAAATAATTTCTATATAACTCCCCAAATAACCCGCTAATTATTTCATTTATTTAGCTAAATAAATATTGTTTTAAAAATAGAATTTAAAAAACAAATATTTTTGCATATGTGATACCCTTCCTAATTGATAAACTTTGTCAAAAATGGATTAAAAATAATAAATTTTTAAGTTTTTTTTTCAATATTTTTCTTTTTATTTAACACACCTATTCGACGAAAGCTTTTACTCATCAACAAAGTAAATTTTTGTTTTATATTAGAAAAACCAACAAACATTTGTTTCTATTGTTATTATTTGTTCTAAGTTTTATAGTATAGAATATTTTATTTTATTTTTCATGTCATGAGTAAAAGCGCAAATAAAAGAGTACTGTATATTTTTTATTTGTGCATATGTATAAAAAAAATTGTTTTTGTTGTTTAAATTTGCGATTATTTCTCTTTATTGTGTGTCTCGGATAGCGTATGGTCTTATTGATTTGTCACTAAGGTTGGTAACACTGGTTGGGAAATTTTTAGAGTTCTTAGAAATGAATTTCATATAGTTTTTAAATTAATGTTGTTATAATTATTTACCGTAATTTAACACGGATGACTAATGAAATAATTTATCTTTATGTTGTTTCTGAGAAAATTTGTTCAATTTACGTCAGTGATGGGTTGAACATATAATAACATATTTATATTTGAATATGCTGTTGAAGGATCCTTTTAAGTATATTTTCGAAGCCTTAAACAGGTACCCAGGACCCGAATATTAATCGGGGTTATTATAAACATTTACGCAACACGAACCTTGTTAATACATACATAGATAATTGTGCATAGACTTTAATTAAAAAAACTTTACGAATCATTTACACCGGGTAACGGTAAAAAGTTTTTTATTTGGTCTCCTTTCTGGAGTTTTTACAACTCCTAACAAGCATATTAAGAGTAATCCGCGAAGGACTAGGACAATCACAAACTTATTTAAAAAATATGCTAAATTTAACATTGTCATGTCTTAGGTAAAGATCACGTAATCTAAACATGAATCACATCAGAGTAATTCCAAAGTGGAACGGTTTTATGTTAAAAAATCTTTATATATATTCACCCCTATTCTCCATTTCGATTACTTTCCCGCATTCAGTTAAACCACGATCAGAAAAAGGTAATAAAAAACTGAATCATAACGGAAATAAAAAGCTATTACATTTCAATGTTTTTGTTGGTTGTTATTTCAGTGACAGATCGTAGAATCGAATTGTCAACACTAATGTATTTTTTCTTTAATTTTTGATACTAATAAACTTTGGTATGTATTAGTTTTGGATACTTACTTTCTAATTTTAAGATAAATAGAGAACATCCATTCGGAGATTTGACATAATACAGATGCTTTATATATTATGTCACTGTATCATTGAATAATTTTCTTTGAGGGTATGTAAGGTTTTTAGAAACGGTAAGCCAGATGCAATGTCTAACTACTCCGCACACTCATACAAAGAGTACTAGGGTTCTATAGTTGAAACGAAAAGTAGACTTTTCGACTTTTTTCTTTTTGCATTTATGAAAATTCGATTTTTCAACTTTTTTCATTTAATTAAAAGCCGACTTTTCGACTATAAGTATTTTATAAATAGTCGACTTTTTCCTACTCTTTGACTATTTTCGACTTCTTTCGACTTTTTTCCGACTATTTTTTTTACTTTTTTTTCGAGTTTTTCCGACTATTATAGAGTTTTTGACTTTTTTCCACTTTTTTAAAATTTTCGACTTTTTTTGATTTGTTCGACATTCTTTGACTTATCGACCTTTTTCGACTTGTCGACTTTTAGACTTTTCGACTTTTATTAACAAAGTCTATTTTTTCACAGACGATAGTCGAGTTATCGACTTTTTTGAAACAAAATAGTCGACTTCGACTTTTCGACTTTTTCGACAAAAATCGATTGTTCGATTATTCGAAAGTCGATTTATAGATCCCTATAGAGTACTCTGCAACTGACCAAACCAAATGTATTGGTATATTACAGTTATGGGTAAATGATCAACATGTAATAGTTGCAAACATTTGCCTAAGAATGGATGTCTTCAAGTAGGATTAAACGTTATTGACTTGAATATTTGGACAGTAATTTATGAATTTAATTAACTAATTTACTTACAATTCACGACAGTGTTTAGAAAATTCATCGAAATCTGAAATCATTCCCAGACAGTCCCGAAGTACCTATTTAACTTACCACCTAGCAACCGACTCTCCAGGTGACAAGCTTTTTAACATGTGCTTATGCTACGAAGAAGTTAATCGTCACCCCATAGATTACGAATAGACAGACAAAAAGCTTAAGTTTGTTTTTTAAATGTCCATTTATTTGGTTACAAAGGAGACACTAAAGGGTCGATTATCTTCATCATCGTTTACACAGAGTACATCCGTGACGAAAGACGAATTAGAACCAGCCCGGTGGTTAAACTTAGTGGAAATCACTGTCTTTTGACTCTTTATCGAACTGTTGCCCTGCATTTCAGATGAACTACTTATTTTACCTCTTGCCACCGGCTGTCTTGGTAACTAACTATTTTAACATGTATTTTTCCAACGAGGAACTTAAACGACAATTACGAAGTGACTGCAAAAGGCTTAAGTTTGTTTTTCAAGTGTCCACTCTCTATATTATAAACAGTACATCCGTAACAAAAGACGAATTAGAACCAACCAGTTAGTTAGACATTAGTGGAAATCATGGTATTTTTCGAATGCATTGGCTCTTGGACGAACTGCTGGGTTCCGATCGAAATGTGTGTGAATGCGTTTTATTAACATACATATGTATATGTAAATGTGTGTATAATAATTAAATCCTACTTATTAATATTAAAAAACAAAATTAATTTAATTTACCCATTCCACGTAATCAATGCATTTGTCACTTTATTAAACCAAAGTAATGCTGAAAGTAAATAACAAATTTCACTACATTGCAAAATTGCTTGGTCTAGAGTGCCTAATATTTCGATATCTATCGACAATACAATACTTTTTTATTGTTGTTATTATTTGTTTTTGTTATTAGTACAGTTAAGCTAAAATAACAAGTTCATTATTCTCAGCGGCAGTATTTTGATTTTTTATTGTACTACAATTCAGTTCTACTTCGTGAAGCAGATAAATAAGATTGACAACGATAAAAGTTTAAACATTTTAAATAAAATTTCAAAAAAGAACAAATTAAATAAATTTATTAAAAGTGAATTATTGCAACGTCTTCTATAAAATATAAAACAAACAAAAAAACAACCAGCAAAAAAAAATTGCATTTAAGTTTTCATCAAGTTCCTATAATTTAACAAAAAGTGCTACAAATTAAAACAAAAATTTGAAAAATTACACAAAAACAACAAAAATACATAAATAATTAAGTATGCTTAAAGAAGAAGAAGAAAAAAGTGAATTTTTTTTATTATAAATTATTATAACATTTCTCTTTATCTTTGGCAAAATAATATTTGTTTATTATGCAATCTTTGAAGAAAAAAAGTGCAGTGAATTTGAAAGCAAAAGCAACAACAATTTAAATACAAATTTGCAGTAAAACTATGTAGTACATGACGATGTTGTTGAAGATAATGATGATGACAGCTGATTTGTATTTTGTTTTAACATTGCTGCTGTCTGTTTGACTGTCAGTCCGTCCGTCCGTCCGTCTACCTGTCTTTTACTTTAATGTGAAACGTAATCAGTTTTCAATTTAAATTTTTTAAAAGCCTATTTATAGTTATGAATTTATTTATTTGTTTTGTTTATTAAATTTTTATATGCAGTGCAGTGTTGTTAGTGTTTTTATTTCTTATTTCATAAAGTTTATTTATTTTTCTTTTGGCAATTTGCTAATATTGTGAAAATTATATAGATATACATATACATATACCATCAACATACAACAACAAAATTAATAATAATTTATAATAACAATAATAAAAATTCTCAAAAATAAAATGCGTTGTATAGTTTAGGATAAAGAATACGAATTTTCAAATGATTCATAGACAAACCCGAAAACAAATTACAATAGTACCGACCCGTCGGCCAGAGTATTAATGAGTTTGTTTACATTCTTAAAGAAATTCGATGTGCCTCTTTGTGACGTTTACAAATTGCTAGCAGAATGTGTTTGAAAATGAATTATTCTACAATTTATAATTGTATTTAAAATTGTAAAATGTGTGAAAAAACTAACAAAGAGTACTTGAAATACGTTTGAATAATATTTCAGTTTCAAGCAAATATCTAGCGTAAATTTGAAATATACTTGGAAATTACTTTTGATATTCAAATGTCATTTGTTTAAAAATGAACAATTTCAAGTCTATTCTGTAGTAGACTGGTCATTAGTCTAGTTTATAGCTTAGTTTTTAGCTTAGTCTATAGATTAGTGAGTAGTCTAGTCTATAGTCTAGTTTGTAGTGTATTCTAGTATATAACCTGATCATTAGTCAAGTTTATAGTTTAGTCTCTGGTCTAGTCTATAGATTAGTGTTTATTCTAGTCTATAGTCTAGTTTATAGTCTATAGTGTTGTCTATAGTCTACGCTATAGTTTAGTCAATAATCTAAGCTATAGTTTAGTCAATAGTCTAGTCTATAGTCTAGTCTGTAGTCTAGTCTATAGTCTAGTCTATAGTCTAGTCTATAGTCTAGTCTATAGTCTAGTCTATAGTCTAGTCTATAGTCTAGTCTATAGTCTAGTCTATAGTCTAGTCTATAGTCTAGTCTATAGTCTAGTCTATAGTCTAGTCTATAGTCTAGTCTATAGTCTAGTCTATAGTCTAGTCTATAGTCTAGTCTATAGTCTAGTGTATAGTCTAGTCTTTATGCTAGTTTTTAATTTCAATGCATTAAAATACAGAATAGAGGTTTATATAAAGTTTGGTCTGGTAACACTATGGTTATTAATGTTCACCTCTCTTTTTCAATTCTTATTTAATCTTCATATGTATATATTTTTACTAATGTAAATAACAATCTAATTTTCAAAAAATGAAACTCACTGATAAGATTTGACTCTTATCATAGTGAATAAATTTATTGCCCCCTACCAATATCTTATAAATAAATATGCGAATCTTTGCATCGCAAAACAAAAACATTTTATTATACATACTTATATTTTTCTATAAAAACAAAATTCATATACAGCTGCCTTGATTATAATTCATCTATCTACATATTAACTTATTTATGTTCTTAAAAAATTTGCAAATATTTTTCCATAGATTCCAAATAAATCTACGACAAAATATATATTTTTAAAATAAAACCCACTCAATACGACTACTGCCGCGATCTGTCATTGCAATTTCGTTAAATTACAACTTTCTGAATTGCAATTTGGGTCGACTACATATAATTGATGGCACTTAAATTCTCAATGTGTCCATGTACGACAACGCATTTTTGTGACGCAAATTGTTTTAAATTTGCCAAAATTTATAATATTTTTGTTGCAAATTTTATTTTTATTAGATATCTATAAGTAGTGGACTATTAAAAGAAAACATTTAGATAAGCAATAAAAAAAAACAAAACATTTAAAGAAAATTGTGTTAAAATAATATAAAAAAGCATCACTATGAGTGCTCGTGGCTTTTTAATTGCTTCTGATTCGCTGGAATCTATGGATATACAGATGGCAGATGCGTTTAATCCACGCTCACCAAAAACACCACCTTTACATTTGGATTTGTCTAATGGTAAGAGAAAGGAAAATATTGAAATAGGATTTAGTCAAGTCTTCTAACAGTACAGATTTATTACAGAGAAGAGACCAAATTTGACAATTCTGATGAATCTGAAATGCAATATTATTAGAGAAAGACATAAACAAGTTTGCGTGTGAAGACGAACTATCATAATGTCACTTAGTATGTGACAGATATTTATACTCTGGTATACAAATATATTACAAAACGAGTCTTTTCATAGTTAAAGATAGATAGATAGATATATAGATAGATAGATAGATAGATAGATAGATAGATAGATAGATAGATAGATAGATAGATAGATAGATAGATAGATAGATAGATAGATAGATAGATAGATAGATAGATAGATAGATAGATAGATAGATAGATAGATAGATAGATAAATAGATAGATAGATACACGCAGAGAAAAAAAATAGTTCGACATGGTTACTATAACTAAACTATGTTCACTGTAACAATATATTGTTATCAAAAACATATAATTGTTATTATAATTCTATTTAAACAATATTGTTGTTGCTGTAATCATTTTCATGTTTATGACAATTATAAATTTTAATATGATTCACTGAAAAATAATTATTTTTTCAATAACTATGTAATGGTAACGATGAAAACATATCATGTTACGAACAAATATTTAAACATACAAATAACCATTATATGTTATGATGCTATATGTTATATAACCATTGTATGTTAAGTTGTTATAAATAACCATCACATGTTTCGTTGTTCTTTGTCTGTTGCCACAATAACAAAACAACTTTAGCCACACACCTCACACATATTAATTTTTGTGTGTGTTGTTTTACGCGACAATAAAATGAGTTGAAATAATTCTCATTTGGTTTGTAACATTATATGTATAAGTATTTCACTTTAAATAGAATAAATAAATTGTAAATCGTGTATTGTAGATATTTATTTTTTTGGAAGCTGTAATTATACTGATTCAGTAATCAGAATAAATTTGATTTCAGTATATGTATATTTTAAACGATATTTTGATCACAGTGGATCATTATATAGTCATGTAAAACAAACAATATTATGATAAAATATTTTAGCTGATTTTAACCATAATATATATGATAAATAAAAATATTATGATAAATAAAATATATTATGATAAAATATTTTAGCTGATTTTAACCATAATATGATATTTTGAAATTGTTACAATAACCATAATATCTTTAGACTACAATCATAATTTTAACCATAATATGTTGCTCTTAGAACATGGTTACCACAACCATGTTTTTTCTCTGCGTGTAGATAGATAGAAAAATGCCCTGTTTCCAAACGACGTAACATTACATGACAACAAATCAGATGACCTGCAACAACTACATAGGTTGTTTATTGATAATTTGTTCATTTTTTGCTCATCTGGCAATTTTTTTTTTGTGTAATTTATTAAAAAAAATCCATTCACATGTTTTTGATTTTATGTCTGAAATGAAAATATTTATTAAAAATTTATAAAAAAAATAAATAAATTTCAGTAGCATTATTCATGTACAGCTTTAAACACCGATTAGAACGCGAAAATCCGTAACGCAAATAAAACAAATATTAAATGGATTTTAATAAAATTGAACAACAACATGAAGACAAATTGTTTAAACAGAAATTTGGCTCCTTATCTGTTATAAGCAATTGTAATAGTAGTGGTATTATTTTCTTCTTCAAAACTTATTAAAAAATTATATGTATATTTTTTACTAATTATTTAATATTGTTTGTGTTGAACAGGAAGTGAATCACCTTTGGCTAATGCTGCCGGTCAATTGCCTAAAACACCCGGTGCTATAGATGAAAATTCTTCGGATGATGTGTTACCCAATGAGATATCAGCACCCTATGAAGTGCCTCAGTTTCCTATTGAGCAAATCGAAAAGAAATTGCAAATACAAAGACAACTTAATGTACGGTGAGTAAATGCAAATAAATTACAAAGATTTAAGATTGATTTTTAGTTGAGAGGGGAGATTATTAGATTTTAAAATTTTGAATGACTTAAATATTAAAAATAAAGGTTCTTGTTTTTGTTAGAAAGTAGGTTTAACGGTGTTAGAGCAAATTTTGAGTTGTGGCTTAAAAACTTGATTGCGTTTAAAGTTTAAAGGCTTTTACAACGACTTTATGTTTTCGAAAAAACAGCGAGACTAATTATGACAGTATTTCCCTTTTCCCAAAATATTAAAGAACGTTTGCCATCAAGAGAAAACCACATAAACATGATGGACATACATTCCTATTTATTGCCAATTTATACCAATATTGTAGAGGTCAAATTTTAACCAAAAACACGATAAACATTTCAAACATTATTATTATTATTACAATATTATTTTAAACATCTAACGTATTAATTTTGTGTGTATGTGTGGGAGAGTGGGGTTATGTCCTCCTCATCATTATATCAATTATTCGCAACACTATGCGACACGGCATAAAGTGTCGCGTACTTATTTATTTTCCTATGATGTTTTTGCTGTTATTTTTTGTTTGTTGGTAGAAGAAAACAAACACCCTTTTTTAATACAATTAGTTATTCTGTTCAGTATAAATTTTGCATTCAAGCGGTTTGTTAGTTACATTTGTTCATTTAACTTGTATTTTACGTGTTACACACAATATTGTCAAAGAAAAGCAAAAAAAATAAATATTTAAATAAATTTTCGTATGTCAAAAATTAAAGCGCCTTTTGATTGCAATTATAATGGTGTTATAATGCACAATAAGTTTTATGTAGCTATTGATTCTATAATTTTTTTTATTTTTTCATCTAATTAATTTTGCAACATATAAACTTTTTGATATTTATTAATAAGCATGATTTGTGAAATAATTACAAGTGTTAATAGCATTAAATTCAAGGTGTTTTTTTCTCTTAATATTTAACACATGCTGTGATGGTGACAATTATTTGAATTTATTTCTTCCTTTTTCTTTTATTTACATTTTGCTCAAAACCTTAAATGTGTTTATTTAATAGTTGCTTATTTTTCTATGAAAGAAATCTTTAGCATAATTAAATGATTTTTAATGAAATTAGTATAAAAATTTTATTCAAATACATAAATCGATTTGTTATCGAGAGCTTTTAAATTGAAAATATTGAAAAAAAGTAATATTCTAAATCGTTTTCAAGAACAGCGGAAAATACTAAAAAGTACCAGCATAAAATTTACATTGACATTGTACACTTTTCATGGTTCTTTGGGAAAAATAAGCTATAGTTGTAGTGTAAGGTAAGCTGTTGTCACATTAGTTAAGTATTAAAACTAAATTGTCCCAGGTCTCTAATGAGGGAAAATTAACAAAAATGTTTAAAACAAGTTTCAGTTCCCTATCCGCGTTTCACGAAATATCAAAAAAAAGTTGGGGGGTAAAATTTTGACAATACTTCCACAATTTGACTTTTAGTTCTTTATGATATGGAGATATTTTGAAAAAAGATCAATATCAATCCAGTTCAACGTAAATAAGTATTTTTGCGGATCAAGGATTCACATAAAAAATTTACAGTTATTTTTCCCTTAGTAAGATCAAAATTAGGGTATTTTGGAAACCCTTATGCAAATTGAAAAATTTTTGTTTATTTTGGCAAATTATACTGGAATCGGAATTTTCGATAACTTTTATTTTTACACATCGTACCTACAAAAATATTGTCTTCGGGACACTATCATGTACATAAATATTAGGGTTCTATAGTTAAAAAGAAAAGTCAACTTTTCGACATTTGGATTTAGTTAAAAGTCGACTTTTTCATTTTATTAAAAGTCGATTTTGTGACTTGTTTTATTTAATTTAAAGTCGACTTTTAGACTTTTCAACTTTTAGTATTTAATAAATAGTCGACTTTTTCCAACTTTGTTCTAAATTTCGACTTCTTTTGACTATTTTCGACTTCTTTTGGCTATTTTTGACTATTTTTTTTTGACTTTTTTAGAGTTTGTCCGACTATTTTAGAGTTTTTGACTTTTTTTCACTTGTTTAAAATTTTCGAATATTATTGCATTTAGCTAAAAGTCGACTTTTTGCATTTTATGAAAAGTCGATTTTTCGACTTGTTTCATTTAATTTCAAGTCGACTTTAAGACTTTTCAACTTTTAGTATTTTTTAAATAGTAGATTTTTTTCGACCTTTCGACTTTTTCTGCCTCTGTTTGACTTTTTGAATATTTTCGACTTCTTTCAACTTTTTTCGACTATTTTTTGACTTTTTCGGGTTTTTTCCGACATTTTTTAGAGTTTTTTACTTTCTTCCACTTATTTTAAATATTGACTTTTTTCCGACTTTTCGACTTTTTTTGAAATTTTACTTACAAAGTCGATTTATGGATTTATAATAGAAGTTTTAGCCTAGAACCAGCATTTATGCAAATATTTGTATGGTAGGACCTTAACTTTACAAATATGACAAATAACTGTAATTTCTATAAAAATTAATAAAGACTATTCAAGAAAGTGTCTGGTAATAAGATATTTTGATATGATCCGATTTGTTCTTTGTTGTTTATAACAGGTTTTATGCAAATATTTGTCTAATCTGACCTAAGCTTTTCAAATATGACAAATAACAGCAATTTCTATACAAATTAAAAAAGTCTGAAGTGATTTCTATGAAAAAGATGTTTGTTTTACAGATCTGATTCCTCCATGTTTTACAATACTGGAGATTAAGACGGGTCCTCTAATATAGTTTTAAAAGTCATATTCAAATTTTGTTTAAATTCAGAAAACTTAACCATTGGGTCATAATTCTGATAAATCTGAACGCAATACTGAAGAATCAGATATAAAAAATCTTTACCGTGAGAAGGCAAACGACTCTGGTATTGGATCTATTTGATAAATAACTACATATAAACACTAGTTTACTCAAAGTAAATTTTTCATGTCAGATTATTTGACCTATCGGAATTGGGATTACTATTGGATCCCAATTCCATTAATGTGAACACAGTAATGAAGAATCAGCCATAAAACTTTACAGTTTAACAAACAACTATCACCCGATATTTTTCTACTCCGCTATTGGACCTATTGGATAAATAACACAATAAATGGACCGATTTTAAAAAAGTACTAGTTATGCCTGGTCCGCGTTGTAGTCCCTTGATTGGACATACGGATTCTATATACCCCCAAAAATTTTGAAATAAACGGCAAAGCGGACTAGGTGTAATTGACCGGAAACTAAAACACCGTTTGTCGAACAGATTTAAAACTTTACAGATTCGATTACGATTAATTCAAACCATCATATGTTTACCTTTTATGATCGCCAATTTTTTTATTTGAAATTGTAATGAAACCCCCCAAAACCATAGGACATTCACAGCTTGTAAGATAATATTGATATGATTTTAAGTTCTAACTAAATGTTCACTTATTAAGTAATACACCCCTAACTAGTTATTACGGTATCAGTGTATTTTGTACAATTGTCCAAATTAAATACTACAGTTCTCGATAAGTAATACACAAATTCCAATACTGATACGCACAATAGAGTAATAAAAACCCCAAAAGGCAATGACGTCTTGTCTGTATTATTCGTAATTGTCGTTTTTTCTCTTGTATCATACAAAATATTGTTTAATGACTTAATAACGTTTTAGTATGTTTGGGCTATGAATACACATACTAATTAGATTAAATATGTATGTAATTTGAAAACAAGTGACTTGGATCATAAAATTCCTTCACTTCAAATCGATATTTATTTTGTTGGAATTCACGCAAGTTTTCAATCAATGGCTCTAAATGGAAAGTAATAAGAATTTCTTTTTTGTTAATAAGTTAAAATACTTAAATATTTAGTTTGAATTTTCCTGCCTAATAGTTCATAAATTAATGGAGATTTTGAATATTATTTTGTAAACATTACAACTAATTGAAATCATTAAAATAATATAATTTTGGATTTTACAAATAATTTTTTTTTTACTAAGAGTAAGAAATATAATTTTCTTTTACTTAGTGGTGAAATTGTCGCTTTTTGTTACCTCAAATCTAACGGTATTTCTTAATACCAATTATGAAATTAATAAAAGGAGGGGCATGTAGGTGGATATGTGTTGTCTTGTTTTGTGTGATAAAATTGAAAATTGCGTGCAATTTGAAAAGAAGAATTTGTTTTGCAATTGAGTTTTTTTCCTGCTCCTTTTTATTCTTCGTTATCATTTGAATTTGAAGGTCAATTAATAATAATAATAATGAAATACATAAATGTAGATTTTATATTGTTATTCGCAATTAAATACTCACCTGAGTTTTACACGATATCAAGTATAAATTAAATAACGTTTTGTTGAAAAGTGACAGTTAATAAATTTTAACTTTCGATTTGAAATTGCGTTGTGTTACACACTCGTATTTAAAAGTGAAAACGTTGAAGAAATGTCATTCGCAAATGATTTGTATCATTTTTTTAAGAGTAATGATACAATGGTTACAAGGTAAGAGAAGGTAAAGTGTGTGATTTTTTGTTAAAAAAAAAATTTAAAAAATTTGATTTCCATACAATACTATAGACTAGACCATAAACTATTTCATAGACGAGACTAGATTATAGTATGGACTATAGACTTAACTATAGACATGACTGTAGATATGACTATAGACTAGACCATAGACTAGACTATAGACTAGACTATAGACTAGACTATAGACTAGACTATAGACTAGACTATAGACTAGACTATAGACTAGACTATAGACTAGACTATAGACTAGACTATAGACTAGACTATAGACTAGACTATAGACTAGACTATAGACTAGACTATAGACTAGACTATAGACTAGACTATAGACTAGACTATAGACTAGACTATAGACTAGACTATTGACTAGACTAGACTATTGGCTAGACTATAGACAAAACTATCGATTAGACTGTTGTCTTTTCCTTATTAAACTAAATTTTTTCATTTGTGATTGGAATTATCGACATCTTTTTGTGTTGCCATCCTAATATTCATATCTGTTATGTGGGTGAAAATATACAGTTGAAAGCTTAAACAGTAGCTATTAAAAGATTTATTTTTATTACTTTAAAATAATAAATACCGCTGAATTGATGCACTCAACTGTACATTAATTGTATGCGTGATTTAACCTTTTGTATAAGGTGTTGTAGTTGTTTTTTTATACAAACACAATAAACATTATTTAGAATAATAATAACAATTGTATAAAAAAAACATATCAACAATAAAAAAAAAAAAATTAAAATAATTGCGAAAAAAATTTTCCTAAATGTTCTGTATTTTAAATATAGTGTTCACACTAACAACGAAACAATGATTTGTAAATAAAAACTTTATAAAATTGTATATTGGATACATGAAATTCAAAGGGGTTTTTCTGATGAAGGAAATCAGTTATCGGTAAAAAGCTTTCTCGTGTAAAAGACTTTGTTCTTAAATTTGCTCGGTCTAATCTATTAACTGGTAAAGCATTGCTTAGATCAATAAAGTAAATTATAAAAATATCTGTTTATATTTACATTTTAGAATATTGTAATTGTGTGCTTAAATAACTTTCTATTAATGTTAGTTTAATTATTTAAAATACAGAACATAATACATAATTACAAGGCGTGTTCATAAAATTAAAAAGAAATCACAATAAATAAGCGTTATAAGTTACTAATAATAGACTCATTTTCAAAACTAAGAAACAAACTTCAGCAATAAATGGATGTTGTCTTTTTAAGTTTTAATGTTTTTTTGTTTGTTTGTTTTCAAAATCACAAGAAAAAATTAAAAAAGAATTAACAAAAAGCAGTCAATAAACGAAAGCAAGCAAAGTAAAAAAAGAACAACATAAAAAAAATAGATTCAAACTTAAGCAATTGTAATCTAAAGAGATTAAGTTGAAATAAAAAAAAAAAAACAATTTAAAAGAAAATTATAATAATAGAGCGTTCACATTGCCAACGAAAACGTTTTATAAGGTAGTAGTATCCAAACAATAGCTAGACTTGACAATAAAGAAACAATTATGCAGATTTTTTTTTGGCTTAACTTAAGCTGAACTAAGTTCAGACAGAAATGTCATTTTAAATTATTTTATTCGATTTTATAAATTTTTTTCAAACAGAAAGAAACGAAAAATAACAAGTTTTAAATGAAATTTTAATAATTCTTACTTAGAAAAACATATTTATTACAAAACAAAAGTAAAATTCGTCAATTTTCACAATGTTCGAAAATTCGAACTTAATTTCGAAAATCAAAAAATGAGCTTAAAATATTCTTAAAAGTCTCAATATTACAAATAATAATAAAACTGTTATTTTATTTATAAAATTCTTACGTTTTTGGACATTTGAACAAATAATTTTATTAAATTTCGTGAATACTTTTTTATTTTCGAACATATTTTAATTTCAAAATGATAAAAAAATTAATTTTTTTAATAAATTCTTAACAATTCTTGCTTTAATATTAAAAAAAAAATGATTTGTTCTTACAATTTTCACAATGTTCGAAAAATCGAATTTAATTTCGATATTTCGAACTTAGTTTCGAAAATGAAAAAAATTGGTTTAAAATAGTTTTTAAATACTTGACAATACAAATTTTTAGTTTATTTTGATATTCAAACGCATTTTCAACTTTGGATCTAAAGATTTGCGTCGTTTTTCGAACATCAAATTTTTAACATTTCCGTAAAGCAATGAAGTTTCTTTAAATGAAATATTAATTTCGAAAATCCAAAATTTGATTCAAATCATTGCGTTACACAAATACATATTACAAAACATGAAAATTTTCAAGAAAAAAATTAATGAATTATAATTATGCTAATTAAGTTTTGTCCAAAAATTTGAACTTAATTTCGAAAATTCAATAATTTTACTACAATGTGAACACACTATTATTAAATAATAAAAAAATGCTTAAAAACAAAGTTAAAAATAGGAAAAAATAACTCACAAAATAAACATAAACAAACAAAACAGAACAGAACAGAAAAAAAATAATTGATAAGAACTTAATAAATTTCAAACGAGAGATAGAAAGAGAAAGAGAGAGATCTTTTAATACCTCTGGGTGGTAAATGGATCATTGGTAGACTGATCTTGCGGATTAATTCTATAAAAGAATAATGAATGAAAACAAGATATTTTTTTACAAGTAAAAAAGAAGATTTAAAGAAAAAATAATAGAAAATTTAATAAAACTTATAATAATAAAAATAAATAAACTAGATTTAATATAAAAAATAGCAATATAAACTAAATTTTTACACTTTATTATTTATTATTGAAAAAAAAATATATTAAAATAAATAGTAAAAAAAACTAATCGTTATATCTATACATATTTTCACAACATTTAATTTGCTGTACAAGAAAAAAAGAAAATCATTTAAGATTTTTTCTTAAAGTGTATAAGAAAAATATTCAAAATTAAATATTGAATAATAAAAGTTAAAATTAAATAAGAATAATTGAAAAAAAGGCAAGGCTTTTTATAGTAAATTAAACATTAAAGAATTAAAATAACAAAACTTACCCGCTATAGATTTACGATCTTCATATTGAATCTTATTAAAACGATCACTTTCATGTACGGTTTTTAAAAAACGCAACGTTGTTGTGGGAAATGATTGTTCCGAAATGGACATGTAACGTGAACGCATTTCTAGAGCCTGTATAATTAAAGTGGAAGCTCTTTCTAAATCCTCCAATGGCACACCACTGGTGTCTTCTCCCGAAATGGAGACACGTTGAAAATTTGGTATTAACTCATGTTCAACAAAGTTTATTGCTGGATCGTCGGTTACATCGCCTTGTATGGAGTGTTTATCGGTCATGGCACTGAAAATGGAGGGAAATTAAAAGAATTGTTATAAAATAATAACACTGTGGTTCGAAATAATTGTTAGGATTCAAAGAAGCAAAGCTAATTGATGTATATTATATCTCAATTGAAACTCAGTATGTTTCCATTTCCTTTACCTTTATACTAAACAAATTTAGTATTTTTACTTGAATTTGCAATTTAGCCAACAGTCGTAGCTCAGCCCATAGTCTAGTCTATAGTCTAGTCTATAGTATAGTCTATAGACTAGTCTATAGTCTAGTCTATAGTCTAGTCTATAGTCTAGTCTATAGTCTAGTCTATAGTCTAGTCTATAGTCTAGTCTATAGTCTAGTCTATAGTCTAGTCTATAGTCTAGTCTATAGTCTAGTCTATAGTCTAGTCTATAGTCTAGTCTATAGTCTAGTCTATAGTCTAGTCTATAGTCTAGTCTATAGTCTAGTCGGTAGTCTATTCTATAGTACAGTCTAGTCTTTAGTCTAGTCTATATTCTAGTCTATGATCTAGTCTATAGTCTAGTTTATAGTCTAGTCTGTAGTCTATTCTATAGTATAGATTTAGTTAAATCTCAAAATAAATACATAATAATATATTTTTTTTAACGCCAACAACTTAGTACTAGTTTTTAAAATAAAGATTTCACTTTAGTTTTATGTAAATTGGTTCATAACTTTTGCATAATTTATAAAATAAAATTATTCACAATATGAATAATTTTATTCACTTTTTTTAATATTATGTTCGGTCTAAAATATGGTTGATATCATTAATAACGTTATTTTTCAATATTTACTACTGTGTATTAAGTTATTCCAAAATGATCCTCGCCTTAATTTAATATTACTGAAAGCTTAAAACTGAGATCAAATTTAAACATTTGATATTGATCGAGATTTCGATGGTATTTATACGGAGTTTTTGTTTGCTTTAAAGACCGAAATTGGTGTCTTGATGCCGAATTTTCGTGACTTTCCATGTTGAGTTTCAGGATTCGATTTTGATAAAAGTAACTTACATTTGTTTGATCGTGAATGCAGTAGTCGAATTTGATATAGATCTTTTTATGAATATATTTGAAAAGGTCAAGGGCTTATTATAGGGCGAGTTATTACAATTTCTAAATCACCAGTAGTGTTTTTCATATTCGAAATCGAAATTTAAGTAGCAATGTAAGATTCTAAGTTTTTTGGCACTAGTATTTAATACTAATTGTTAATAACTTTCTTCACATCTGTAACATTTCTTGCACTTATTTCACTGAATGTAACACAAAATTTCATACAAATCTTACTATACAGACCGAAAAACCGATACTTTGATACGAAATAAAGGTTTGTTATGAAAGTGAAAATGTTTCTTTTAAAATTTATTTTATTATTATTTATTTTATAATTTAATACTAAAACTATTGTATTGTTAAAATATTATGATTATGTTTAGTAATTTTTCTATTTTTAATTCAAATTATAAATTTTTTTTCTGTTTTTCACATGCAACGATGAAAATCTGACAAACCTACCAAAAAAAAAAAAAACAAAAACAAAATTTAATTTTAAATGAAAAATTGCAATTTGGTTGCACTTTATTTTGCACCATTTAAAACACATTGCAATTAATCTTTTTTCCTTAACACATAAACACAACAACAATGCTCGTCATGCTGTCATCTTTTTTTTGGGTAAAACACATTTGAATTATTCACCTAAACACCGTAATGTTGATTTTGAAACGTACACCCTTGTATATGGTCGATCGTACTTAGATCATCCTATCCACCCACCAACGGAAACTAGTGATCCCTGGGATATTGAAATGCCTGCCGATAAATCATATTGCATTAGGGCTGTCGATGGTGTTTTTAATGTGTTCCAAAATGAGGTAAGTTTGTAGATTTAGAAGATTTTTTTTAAGTTTAACTTTGTAATTGGTAAAAAACTTTGAAATAATCTTTTAAAAGATCCTACTATAAGTTTTGTTATAACATTTGTATCTCCAATAATACTTTCCTTTGGGAAAAAAACGTTTGCTTGGTACAGCTATCGCAGATTTTACAATCTATAACTGAGTATTACTTGGGTTATTTCGATATAAAGATCCAATTTACTTAGTATTCTTCGATCGAAGAACTTTAATAAAATATCATTTCATGAAGTTTAGAAGGATCTTTTAACTCATCTTTACTTTAGACAAGGACTCGATCAAAAAACTTTATTGATAGATACTGATATTTGAAGATTTTTTAACGGGATTTTTTATATAAACAACTTTAAAACAAGTATGAATGTATAGTCGGGCATAGCCGACCATATGATACCCTACACCAGTCAGTATGTTAAAAATGGGAATTATTTAAAAAAATTAAAGCATTTGATTTGTTTTTTAACTTTATTCCGGAATATTTTTACTTATTTTTAACAAAAAAAGAGATTTTTTACAAGGGGGCACAAAGGGGAGTAGGGAAAAATATGGGCCTATCCTTATAAATGTTGGTGGAGAAATTCACTACTACTTCAAAGTTATTTATGTAGAATTTTAATGTTTTTATGTGAATTTTAAACTTCAAGTCATTTTCTGAAGGGACTTTGTATTGGATAGGGTCAAATGAGGCTCGATCATTACAAAAATCGGTAATGTTGTTGTATAAAACTATGTTTTGCTGACTTTTGTTGACATAATAGAACATTTAACTTAATCAGAACCCAAAGGCTCTATTCGGAGGGTACGGTTGTATGGGGGCTAGGCGACCAAATGGACAGATTTTATCCAATAGGCTTCTTTCTTGGGCTAAAAAAAGAGTGTGTGTGATAAATTTCATTAAATTATCTTGTAAATTGTGACCTGTACATAGCGCACATGGTTTACATTTGACAAAACTTCGATCAAATAATTTTACTGAAATACTATATAGTTTTTATCCTCCGTATAGTAGTACATGCTTCTGATCCTCATTAGAAGAAATATATTGTAACATCAAGTCCAAAGATTTTAAATAGATTTGTAATGGATTTTCCGATTTCAAAATATGTTTTACTGATAATCGATAGAGATCTTTAAAGATTACTTATGGACTTTCGCTAAAGACTGGAGGGGATTTTTACAAAGCCTCGAACTAATAATTGAACTTAAATACCTTCCGGAGTTGGAGAACATCTTTGAGGAAATCCTTACTTAAATTAAAAAATCGATTGAAGAATTTATTGGAATATTCTCAAGTTTGAAATGGTTTTCTAAAGGATCCTCACTATAGTAGTTAATCCAGATGTTCATGTAGTTTTAGAAAGAAGTTCTCTGAACAGATCTTTATTTTCGTTAAAACTTCTAATAATTTTAATAAAATATCCAAACATATGAATGATCATTAAAGATCATGTTTTAATTATATAACTTTTAAAAGATCGACTTTTTTGGAAATCAGTTTTTTGCATATAATTTTTATTGTTTTTTTAATATATTCTTAATTTAGCAATCCGAAGAGCCTATGATACAAAACTATCCCAAACTTAAAGATTTTTGTAATGACATGCAAATCATGTGCAATATGATAGCTGATGGACCTTTGTAAGTACATGAAAGAAAACTGAAAATCAATGTCTAAAATCTAATAAAATTTGTCTAACATCTTCCAAAAGGAAATCATTTTGTTATCGACGTTTATGTTATTTATCTTCGAAATTTCAATTGCATGTTCTACTCAACGAACTAAGAGAATTGGCTTCACAAAAGGCTGTGCCTCATCGAGATTTCTATAACATAAGGTAAATTCGAGTCCCCATTAAAACATAAACAGACAAATATTTCATTATTAATTATTTTATAGAAAAGTCGATACTCACATTCACGCCGCCTCGTGCATGAATCAAAAACATTTATTACGTTTCATTAAGAAAACCCTTAAAAATAGCGCCAATGAAGTGGTCACCGTTACCAAGGGCCAAGAGATGACTTTATCTCAGGTATTTCAATCGATGAATTTAACTACTTATGATCTGACAGTTGATATGCTGGATGTACATGCTGATCGTAATACGTTCCATCGTTTTGATAAATTCAATGCCAAATATAATCCTATTGGTGAGTCGCGTCTCAGAGAAGTCTTTCTGAAAACGGATAATTATTTGAATGGAAAATATTTTGCACAAATTATAAGGGTAAGTGAATGGGGGAACAGAAATAAAAAAACAAACATATTATAAACTTTTTGCTTTTGGTTTTCTTATTAAAGGAAGTGGCCTTTGATTTGGAAGAATCTAAATATCAAAATGCCGAACTGCGTTTGTCTATTTATGGCAAATCTCGAGATGAATGGAAGAAATTAGCCAAATGGGCCATTGATTATAATGTTTATTCAACAAATATACGTTGGCTAATACAAATACCCAGACTTTAGTAAGTTTGTGTTAAAGTATAATTTACATAAAGAAAATGTTAATAATTTAACTTAATTTCTCTTTTCAGTGATATTTTTAAATCAAATAAACTAATGACCTCATTCCAAGACATATTGGACAATATATTTTTGCCTTTATTCGAGGCTACCAAAGAGCCTAGTAAACATCCTGAACTACATCGTTTCTTACATTATGTCATTGGTTTCGATTCGGTAGATGATGAATCAAAACCAGAGAATCCTTTGTTTGATGGTGATATTACTACGCCACCCAAATGGACTGATGACGAGAATCCACCATATGCTTACTATATCTATTATATGTATGCAAATATGACGGTGTTGAATCAGTTTAGAAAGTGAGTAGAGTTTCGTATTCATTAAAGGACCTGAGAACAAAATTAAATTTTCTTCTTTTCACTATCCAGGGAACGCGGCCTAAATACTTTTGTTTTACGTCCTCATTGTGGTGAGGCGGGACCTGTACAACATTTAGTGTGTGGTTACTTAATGGCTGAGAATATCTCTCATGGTTTACTATTGCGTAAAGTACCCGTTTTGCAGTATTTATATTATCTAACACAAATCGGCATAGCCATGTCACCACTCTCCAATAACTCCCTATTTCTTAACTATCATCGTAATCCACTGCCGGAATATTTGGCACGTGGTCTTATAGTTTCACTCTCCACCGATGATCCCTTACAATTTCACTTCACCAAGGAACCTTTAATGGAAGAATACAGTATTGCAGCTCAGGTATGGAAGTTGAGCTCATGTGATATGTGTGAATTGGCTCGTAACAGTGTCTTAATGAGTGGTTTTCCTCACAAGGTATAAGCAATTTAATTAAATTTGAAATATTTGTTTTTTATAACTTTTACTCAATTCATTTCTCAGATGAAACAACATTGGCTGGGACCAAACTATACCCGCGAAGGTGTTGCTGGCAACGATATTACACGCACCAATGTACCCGACATACGTGTGGCCTATCGCTCGGAAACTCTACTCGATGAGTTGTCTAACATTTTCAAAGTTCATCAACATCCTTTGCCGGATGTCGTAGAAGAAAGTCCTTAAAATGTTTTGCGATTTTGTCCTCTAACGGAAATCATGGTTGAAATACTAATATTGATGATTTATTCAATATTTAAAAACAATTTTGTGTTTCTTTTCTGTTAAATTAAGTGCGAATTTATTTGTGTATTGCTTTTTGTATAAGATATTCAACAAAGAAAATGTTTAATGGTAACACAAACTATAACAAAACAATAATTATATAAACAAATATTTTTTAAAATTAATACTAAAATGTTATAAAATATATACATACATACTTATTAACCATTTAAAAAGATGTTGTTAATTAATTACTTTTAATTACTTTCAAAGATATAACAATTTCTATAAAACTATTAACAATGTTATGTATTAAAAGTCTGGCAACAGTCGACTTTTTTAGAATTTTCGACTATTTTCGATTTTTCGACTTTTTGACTATTTTTAACTTTGCCGACTTTTCGACCATTTCAGACTTGCCGATGATTTTCGACTTTTTCCGACTTTTTTTCGATTTTCAAAAATTTTTGGCTGTTTGACTATTTTTGACTTTTTTCGACTTTTTCCGACTGTTTGACTATTCTTGACTTTTTCCGACTATTTCTGATTTTTCGACTATTTTCGATTTTTTTCGACTATTTTCGAAAAAAGTCAAAAATAGTCGGACTTTTTCACTTTTTTCAACTTATATTCCAAAGTCGACTTTTTTCACAGACGATAGTCGAGTTATCGACTTTTTGGGGACAAAATAGTCGACTTCGACTTTTCGACATTTTTCAACAAAAAATCATTTATCTTGGTAAAATATTTTCATAGTTACACTAATTTTAGAAAGCTTTAAAAATATACAACTTTTCCGAACCAATGGCAACACTGGTGAGAAAAATATTTTTTAAAACGCAAAGATAAATTCATAAGCTAACTTTTGCCATTAGTTTCAAGTAAATCGTTTAAAAACTTTAATTTATAAAATTTGGCAACTCAGTTTATGCATCGTGTCAGCGCCATCTATTGATGAGTAGTCTCACTTTTCAGCAAAACGAAAAAATGTGGTAAATGGACACATTTTTTAAAAACGCTATAACTTGGTAACTATTGAACCGGTTTTAGTTAGGTTTTTACCAAATTAAAGGCTAGATATTGTAGTTTTTAAAATTTAATTGGCCAGAGTTGCAAAATTGTGGAATTTATTTTTTTGTTTAATAAAACAAATATTTGACTTTTGATTCCAAAATATAGTTTTTTTTGGCAAAATGTAGTTCTGCTTAAATAACTCTAAACTTTTTCCACATGAGTTGTCAAGTGGCTCACCATATTCCAATGTCAAATTCTTTTTTATAACAACTTGGAAACTCTGGTTTCAGTATATTTAACAAAAACAAACCCAATTGGACTTAAATTCTAGTAGTTTTGCAGATATAACAATTTAAAAAAATTCATATAGAATGTAATGTTTTTTTTTATATAATTCTTATGGCAACTCTGGAAATATAAATTTTGGTATTTAGTTTATTAGTTATTCTTTACAGAAACTATAATATAAAAACTTTTTATGAAAAATTTAGCTTTCAAAAGAAATCTGTTATATACCTGATTATATCATAAAATTAACAACCTGGTTACCCTGTTAAAATGGATTTTCAAAATCTTGAATTTCTTTTCTATAAGTACGTTCAACATTTACCCAAATCGGCTGCTTCGTTTTCGAGTTATAACGTTTTGAAAATGTACATACATCTGCCAACAATATATTTTCGTTTGTTGATAATCATTGCACTCAACCAATAGATGGCGCTGATACAATGTTTAATCAGGGTTGTCGAGTTTTATAGAATTTGGTAAATTCAAGGATTTTATTAAATTGCTATAACTTAGAAAGTACTTTAGCGTTTTGTTTGAAACTAATGTTAAACGATAGTTTGTAATTTATTCTATTTGTTTTAGGTAAAACTTATCTAACGAAAGTTGCCACTTATTTAAAAATGTTGTATACTTTTTAACTTTTGCAAATTGTTATAACTTTAGATGTTTTAAATCGATTTGATTGAGAATAGATTTAAATGAAAGGTTTTAATTTGAGGATTTTGTTTAAAGTGTTTTCTTTTGCCACAGGGTTGCCAAGTTTTAGAAATATTGTTAAATTAAGAGATTATTTTCAATTGCCATAAATTCGAAAATACTTAAGCGTTTCGAGTGAATATTATATCAATCGTTATATTATTTGTACTACTTATGAATCCATTACCACACATGAATAAAATGCCATTAGAAAACACTTCCAAAGTTATTATACATACATACAACATTTATTTTTTGTTTTTAATAAAAAATATGATGTAAATAAACATATGCCATGTTAAACATTATGTACAAATTTTAAAAAAGACAAATAAACTAGAAAACTGATAAATGCTAATTAAAATGAAGAATGAATTATAAAAAATGTAAACAATTAAAAGGTAGAACCAATAAAAGATAAAATAGTTAAGGATATCACGAATAAAATAAAACTTAAGTATACGCCTATAAATATAAAAAATATAGTTTGGCTGTAGCAGGAATATTATTGGAAATATCCTAACAATACAAAAAAATAATATTTAAAAATGAACTTTTTTAAAAAAAAGAAATAACTTTTATGATACTTAACTTACATATTTTAAAAGTTATTATTAATTAGACTTAACTAAATATTGTTTAAAATTAATATAAAATGTTTATAATTATTTAGATTAAAAATAAAAACAGGAAACTTAATCTGAACACAGTTAAAATTATATAAAAAAACAGAAAAGTAACCGGCCGTTTAAAAAAGTCTTTTGTTGCCTTTTAAGTGTAAAATAGTAGAACAACTACTAAATATATAAAACACAAAAAAAACACACTCTCTCTAAAAAGGTGAATTCATGCCCAATTTTGTACCAAAATCTAAACGGGCTCGTCGTTGATAGCGTGTATTAACTCTGTGTAAATAGAAAGCGAAGAAATTGTGTTTAAGAAAAATATTTTCAAATTATTCACAATAAAAAACACTTACTTTATTTCCTGCCATTTACATATTTCCGAAACTATTAAACTTATTAAACAGCCCACAAATAGAAAAACTATAGCTGGCCAGGCATCATCCAACTGAGCGTGAACATCATCGTTAAGTAAAATTTCGGTCATACATAGAAATGAGTGAAAAACTAATATACAAAAACAACTAAATGCCCAAATGCGATTACGGAAGGGATTCTTTTGCCACAGCGAATGATCACGATGGACAAATGAGGCGGAAACAGTAACTGCGAAAAGATTAAAAGAATGATCAACATTAAAAGTAAATTTATGCGACACTTGCAACTTACCAAAATGCAATAAAATGCCGAGAGTAGAGAAAATTCGTGCGATTTCTAAATTGATATGTTTATCATCATCTTCGACATCCATTATTTTAATAGGATGATCCATAAATGCACAATAGGATAAAATCTATAAAAAATTTAGCACTATTACTCTTCCAAACACCACACACACACACAAACACAAAACTCACCATTACCAAAATGGGTGTTAAAAATTTACAGCCATAACACCATAAAACGAAACCAAATACCCGCGAATCGTATTCCGTTTGTTTTTTGCCTGTAGCACGATTCATTATCTTGGGATCTAAATCGATGTGGGCCAAGGCAAGTGATATTAAAGGCACTGGTATGCACATTATATAGATCACCATTAAAGGAGTGAGAAGAGGTCTTAGCGATAAACAGGCACTAAGAATATTAATTAAGGATAAAGCACCGCCACAGCAGGCCCAAAATTGTATGCAATTCCAGAGACCGGAGGAGAAGCGACGAGATAATTCTATTATGGCCACCAAAGAGAGAGGATCCTCACGTTTAACCGATATTGAGCAGGGCAGGGAGTTAAGGATGCGGCTTAAGTATATGGGGGATATAGTGTTGCCGGGACATTGCATGGGACGAGCATTGCCGCTGGTGGCACCATATTGTCCTGTTTCCAGCAATTCTTCGGCGGCAAATTCTTCTTGTAACTCACAGCTAGGCGAAGCAACTGATTTGCGTTTTATTCTCAACTTATTGTTGATTATATTGGCCTCGGTATAGGCTTCTATATCTTGGCATACTTGAGGGTATAAGGGCTCTACAGCTATGCTGCAATCTGCTTGTAAAAATATTTCCGCATTTGAATTGCTAGCGGATGATCCTAAACAGACAACAATTTCGCCATATGATTGCATTATTTCCAACATTTGGGTGGTGGCTTCGGCCGAGCAGTCTGTGAAGAGTGAAACTTGCAAAGGAACATTGTCCACTTTCTCCAAATGAGGCCTTATGTTCTCTATACCTCTAGGTAATTTGGCTCTATTCGACATGTCAAAATGTACGGGCGCACTCTGTTCGGTACTTTCTGTCAAAATGCTAATCGAACGACAATTCTCATCTAAGGCAGAATCTTGAGATTGACGTCTACGACTGGCCTTTAAGGATTCATTGATGGAGTCACGCGAACCTGCCAGACTGGCATTGGAACAGGTTTCATTATTATCGGCTATATGCATCAAATGGTTGGATATGGCACCGGGAGCGGAAGAACTCAGTGCCTTGGAAGACTCTAGATTATTAAGTGGTGGCAATAGATAATTCAAATCGGAGGAATCATCATCAGTGGCTACATTACCTAAAATTTGGATTTCAATGGAATTATCATTATCATGAGTGTCTGATGTAGCTGAAGTTGTTGTTGTTATAATGGCAGTGGTTGTGGTGGTGGTGGAACACGTTGGTGGTTGAGGTGGTTGTATGAACTCAATCACATCATGATTTATAACTGAAGATGAACGTTTGTTAATGGTAGTAGAAGTAGTAGAAGTACTAGTTGTAGTAGTAGTGGTAGTAGTAGTTGTACAATTAATGGCGGTGATTATGGTTTTATTAGCATGAGAAGTCGAGGTTATGGTAGGGGGATTGGTGGTGGAGGTAGTAGTAGAAGTAGTGGTGGTGGTGGTAGTCATATTATTTACGTTGTTAGAGTAATCAAGTTTACCAGTAGTTTTTGGCGATTGTACACCGCCTCCGGCATTCGCCAACTTTTCATCCGATTCACTTAACAATGAAATGTGACAATTCCAACCGGATTCCAGACCCATCTTCTCAGAGAAAACACGGGACCGCAATTCGTTCTCTTTGCTGAAATGGACAAAACGTATACAGGCCCGTTCGAGACGTTCCACAAGCTGTACTATGTCTGTCTGAGCCTGATACTGCATTGTCACCATGCCGATAAATACTTGATGACATTGCATTTCAAAACAGCCCTCGACATCAGTAATATCATCCTCTTTGCTTTCGGAGAAGAGCAAAGAATCTGTACTAATGCTGTGACTTAATTTACCATGACCACACTCAAAGTCACAGTGCATTTTGTCCACATGTTGCATGCGCAATTTCGATTCAGGGGGCAATTCTAAATAGGCTATATTGCCACCATTCTTATTGGGTCCGCCACTTAAGGCACCATTAATGCCATGTCTGAGGGGTCGATAGGCAAAGGCGGTACAGTAGGCAGTCAAAGCACTGCGCTGATAGAAATCTAAAGCTCTCTTACGATCTTGTGGCGAAAGGGGTCGTAAATCTTCACCATCCCAGAAGTCATCACAACAATCTAAAATAATGTCCGCTGTACCTTGGGTGAAAAGCGAAAGATAACCACCAGGATTTTCACGCATTACCACCGACAATGAGTGTGGAAAAGGAACTTTAACTTTAGACGATAATTGCAGTTGGCGGGCGAAGCGTATATCTCTGCGCACCACATCCGGTTGCTGGAAAAAGTTATTAACATACAAAACTTAATACAATGTCCTTATAACTTATAAACCGATAAAGCATTATTACGACACATCAAGCTGTTCTAAAATAGCCTTTATTACTTTGGAATTTTCTTACCAAATGTCTGTAGGTGGCCAATTGGCCTTCCAGTGTAAAACGATCGGTGGCATGATCTGTAAAACCAATCTGTTTGGCCAACTCACATAAACAGCGTCTATATTTTATTATTTTAATTTTGTAGTAAAATAAAAACGATTAGTAATTTTAGTAATTTGATTTAAATAAAAACAAATTATATTTCATGATCAAAATTTATCATCAAAGAAAAGCAAAATGCAGTAGGGTTTTTACAGAAATTAAAAAATAGATAAAAGATAAAGGTTTATAGAATTAAGATTCAAGTAAAAAAAAAAGGTAAAACAACTCAAAAAAAGACTTAAGATACTAGTTTTAGAATAAAGTTTAGATTAAAAACATAAAAGACTAAAGACTAAGGACCACATTTACAAAAGATTATTCAAGTTAATAAATTTATTAAACAAACTTTTTCTTTCAATTTCTTTAGTAAATCAACAACTTTAAACAATCCTTTGTTAATATATGTGTGAGTGTGTGTACAGAATATAGACAGTTATACTAGATATAAGCAACATAGTAATAAAATGTTAAGTAAAAAAAATCATAAACAAGAGAAAAGTTCAAAAGTAAAATGTATGTGAAAAATAACAAATTAAGTGAAATACCAATAGTTTTGTGAGTTGTTTAACGTGGGCATAGAAAAGCTTTGGTGTTTTAAGAATTTAAAAAAGGCGGTGTGGTGCTTAGTTGTTAATTTGTTTTTTTTTTTCTTTGTTTAATGGTGTCACTATTAGATGGTTTAAAAAAAGTCATTACAAAATAAATTTGGTTTTTGTATGTTTACCAAAAGTTGTTTTTTCTAAATGCATTTAAGATGTAGGAAACAATGATGTTGTTCCTTATTGTAAACTTAATATTATCATTTGACGAGATTTGTTTAAATTAATGAATTTATAATACGAAATGTTTCAAAATAAAAGTTATGTGATGATAATCTTCAATTTGATTTTTTGTAATTTTTCAAACAAAAATTAATTTCTTTAAAAACTCTATAAAAAATTTGTCTAAATTTCTCTTTAAAAAAAATTTTTATTGACTAAATTTTTTCTTTATAAAAAATCGTCGAAATATTTTTTTTTTTAGGTATTTTTGTTTAAGAAAGTTGTTGTACAATTTTTATTTATTTCAAAAAATGCTGCCAGGTCATTTTTTTTTTTTTAGATTCTTTTTATAAAATTTTTTTCAAAACTCAAAATTCGTCGAATTATTTCCTTTAAAAAAATTTGTCGATTTGTTATTTATTTTATAAATTTTAAATAAAAATGTTAAAATATGAACCCATTCAACATTTTTATTTACAAAAATTCGTCGATATTCGTCTTTATAAAACTAGACGATAGTTTTTCTTTAGAAAAATTTTTAAAATTATGTTTCAAATGTTTGAAAAAATCATTTTCTTAGAGCATTTGCCAAGAAAGCAATCTCTATAATCTACTTATCGAAATAAATCTATACATAAATTTGTTCGAAAAGTTATCAACTTTACACTTTAAAAAACTCGTCGAAATTTTACTAAGAAACATAGTGCTCGAAAGTTAAAAAACACATTTCTTTAAAAACTGGTCAAAAACTTAGTACTCGAAAGTTTAAAACATTTTTCTTTGAAAACTCGTCGAAACTCATTCCTTAGAAAGCTGGTTGAAAAATTTTTTTATTTGAAAACTAATTGAAAGAAATCCCATAAAATTTTTTTTTCGGTAAAGCACTAGTCGAAAAGTTTTTTGAGGAGAAAAACTTGTACTCCTCGAAATTTTGTTAAAAGTCGAAATTTTACTAAGAAACATAGTGCTCGAAAGTTTGAAAATTATTTCTTTAAAAACTCGTCGAAATTCATTCCTTAGACAAACTAGTCTAAAAAAAATTTATTTAAAAACTGGTTAACAAAGATCCCATAAAAAAATTTCGGTAAAAAACTAGTCGAAAAGTTTTTTTGAGGAGAAAAACTTATACTGGTCGAAATTTTATTAAAAGTCTTATATAGTAAACGTATTGAAAAGTTATCTTTACATAGATAAACTTTTATCTTTTTTAAAACTTTTTAAAACAAAAGGTTTTTTTAAGAAAACTTACAGTCGAAAGTTTTCTATAGAAAGTTTTGAGGAAGAAAGCTTGTACTCGTCGAAGTTTTGTAAAACTCTTGTATAAAAAAAAAAACGTATCGAAAAGTTATCTATTTATAGATGAAATTGGTGTAAAAATTTCTAAACTAAAATTTTCTATAGAAAAAAATTCAACAAAAATCTTGTCGAAAATATAAATTTATTAGCATTTTCCTTATCCTGTGTAGAATTAATGTTTGTCAAAACTCTAATAAACTCTGCAGAAGTACATTAGAAGTTATAATTAGAGTTCTATATTGAAACTTTTTGCATTGAGGTAAAAGTCGACATTTTGCATTTAGGTAAAAGTCGACTCTTCGACTTTTCGGATTTAGTTAAGTCGACTTTTCGACTTTTAGTATTTCGTAAATAGTCGACTTTTCAACTTTTTTCGACGTTTTTTGAATTTTTTTCGACTATTTTCGATTTTCAACAATTTTCGATTGTTTGACCTTTTTCGACTTTTTCCAACTCTTTCCGACTTTTTCTGAATTTTTGACTTTTTCCAACTTTTTCCAACTTTTGACAATTTTCGACTTTTATTTCAAAAGTCGAATTTTCGACTTTTTTTACAGATCGTCGACTTTTTTGGAACTTTAACTTTTCAATTTTTTTCGACAAAAAGTCGATTATTCGAAAGTCGATTTGTAGAACCCTAGTCATAATGTTACGGTAGTACCGAGATTACCAATATCCAGGTTGCTAAACATATGTAAGGGCAGACATACATTTTATTTCATTTAAAATAGTCTAGATTTTGAGCTTGACAATTTATATAAAATTTTTGAAAAACATAAAATAGTCTCGCGATTGTGTTTTATTTTCGTTGTTTAAAGCTGTAAAATAGTTTTAAAATTGTAGTTTTTTTTTTTTGTAATTTAGAAATAATATTAAAAATATTGGTTAATTACAGTCCATGGGTATAAGCATTAATGAAAGAAAGAAGTAAAAAGATCAAAAATAACTTGATCACTAATCTAAATAAGCAAATTGAATATTGCGAAGTTCTTATAAAGCAGAAAAACAATAAATTGAGTTAAACATTTTAATACGTTAAGTATTTACTGTAAAAACTTTAAAGCTAGCAAAGTAATATAATAAATTTATATTATTCTATTATCCTTTTATCAGAAAAAGTAATGGTGGTATTATTAAACAGATAAGTATGGATTTAAAAAAATACGTATTTACAATGTTTTATACAAGTTCAAAATAGAATATTATTTAATCAACAAAAAATAATTTCTAATAAAATAAGTTTATTCCCCATCACCACAAGATTTATTTTACAAGAAGAACTTAGTAGCCCAACAAAAAATATTAATAATAAAAGTTTTAATTCTTAAACCAAGGACTGTAACCACCAATAAAAAAAAAAACAAAATAAACAAAATTTATTAATGTTGTCATTTAAAGGATGGATTGAAATTAAAAGTAAAAAGAATTTGGAAAAAATTAAAATCAAAATGAAAATAAAACAACGTACCCATGCAAAAAGCTTTTCATACTGGACTCTACGATCGCATACCGATTTGTAACAGGTACCAAATCCTTATCCAGCATAGCAACAGCAGTGACATGGCCACAAAATTGTGCATAATGGTCATGAGTTAAGGGAGAACAGGTATTTAAAAGTATGGCGAGACCTAATAGATATAAATTTAATTGAATTAGATTTCCTTATAGTGTCATTACCAGAATAGAGTAAATCGCACCTAAAGGTTTCAAAGACTTGATATGATTTTTCCATTCCTGATCATCGAACTCCAAACGAAAGGGACAATGTTGATCGTGTGTTAAATCCAAAACTTCTGCCACTATACCATTACCTTTTGGTACCGTATGATCGGGTATATCACTTTCTGAATTCAATGAAGTCTGACAACTTTTCTCTTCTAGATTATTATCATCGGTATCGTGTAAAAAGAATACTTTCTCTGCTGTAGGATTTGGCCAGGACAATATACCCTTTTTGTCTACACAACACAAGGCGGTAATGGAACCTAAGACTTGTACCACATTTGCCGAACGTGGCAATAATTCACTGTTACCCTGCCACATTTGTAGCCAATTACGAAACACCTTAGAACGATGCAGAGCAACATTTTCATAATCAAACGATGGTGTATCGAGATCCTCTTCAAATGATTTCTCTGAATCCTTGCCCAAGACAAGCTGAGGAGTACGTAGAAAACATTGAAGACGCGCAATGCCCCAAAGATTCATGGAAATCCACATGAGAGGAAATATTAAGGGTAATAATGGAATTACGGCCGAGGCAGGTGATTCTATAAGCATATCCATCCACTCATAATGACCATCGGAAGTAGTTGATAAACCAAAACCATGTAAACGTAAGATGCCAGCGAAAAGTGTAATAATAAGGGCACATATGAATCCCCATTGTTGAATGTATTTGGTCACCAGCTGGAATTAAAAACAAGATTCAAAAATTGTTTTTCTTTAAATATATATGAACTTACCAAATATCTCTGCTGATTGTATATAGTTGGTGGCCTTTTTAGTGAGTTTTCCAAAATTAATTTTAAATTTGTCAAATAGGGAGTGTTTTCCAAACAACACACTAAATCCGGCAGTGGACTTCTAGCTATAGGTTTAACAGGTGGTTCCGCCATTTGGGCCACACCATATATCTCATGAGCATTAAATGTTTTCTTACCATTTACCTCCGAACAAGGGCCCGGTGTTATATGACCTGGACGCAAAACAATAAAATCACCCTTGACTAGCAATGCCCAAGGTAAATTTACAATAACACCATCACGATAGGTCCATTGTAATGAAACACAAGGTGATAGAGGACAACAAATATGAGGATAATTATGCGGCTGCCACTCAGCACATAGCTCTTGTTCGGCTAAGCGTATATCATTTAAAGCCGCCCGACATTTGCGATAGATTTCAGTGCGTCTTAGATTATTTTCGCGTATAACGATATATAAATTCAGCGATAAGATAGCTGCTAAACATAATGCGGCAAGATACGAACAAGAGATAAGTAAAGCTATTGTAGTCAGCAATGAGGTGGCAATCGAAGACCAACCCAATGGACTGTCATAACGTTTGACAAAAGCAGAGCGCACCTGACGGTAACAGCTAAAATAGATTACAAATATTAATAAATATTTCATGTTTTAATAATTTGCCACCTACCTTTCCTCTTTCCACTTCAGTTCATAGCCTTTTAATAACTTTTCTATTTCATCGTGTAGCCGCCCCAGTGCCACTTTTGTGGACAAACCATATTGTTTGTCATTGTTCAATGTCTTATTAAACTTTTGTTCTGGTTTTGTATTAAATTTATTTATTCCTTCTTGTTTGTTGCCACTGAAATCTTCCTCATCCCCATCAATTGAGGCACCAGACGAAACTGTACGTCCAGTGATTTTATTGCTATACATGGCTTTGTTTTATTAGTTTATTTTGACATTTGCTTTATTTTAATAATGTTTAAGATATTTAACGCATTTTTAAAGGTGTTTTATTCGGTTTTAAGACATTTTTTCACTAAAAAACTAATTATTTATAATTAATCAAACAATTTTACACAATTTCTTTTTTTATGAACTGTCAAATTGGCAACAGCTGTAAGAAAATTGTGTTGCCATATGTGAATTTTAAGAAGCCGGTGTTTGTTTTTAAAATATTCTTTCGTATGTAATTGGAATTTTAACCCATGTGTGCTGTAAAATATTGAAAATATGTAATATTTTTGTTTGATTAAGGACGAATATAAGACAATTTCGTTTAAAACTACTGAAAACAAAATTCTTATGTTTTATATTAATTTCAAATTATAAGTTTTGAATTCGGAAATATGACAAAAGGCTATAATTTATTTTAGAGAGTATATGCTAGACCATTTCCTACGTTTTTACATTTCCAAAAATTAAGTTCACAAATCCAAAATTAAAATAAGATATGCATATTTTTATTGCATATACGGAATATTGAAAATAATAAAATCATAAATACAAAGCACGTTTTTTATTTTATATCTAGAAATATGCATCAAACTTTTATGGTAGTGCAAAAGCTATATGTAGTTAGTTTATTAAAATTTCATATTTATTTCTTAAGTGACATTCAATTAGAAGATTTGTATATCTTGCGATACATAGCACAAAAATATAAATAAAAAATACGTTTGAAAGTTGTGATTAAAATATTTTAAAGTAATCTGTTGTATTATATGCAAAACCAAACCATTGGTTGATGAGACTAATTTTAAAACTTTGCAAATAAAAGATTTTCTCAAAGGCTTCAAAATATCCCGATTCCGTTCATGGAGATTTATTAAGATATTTATATTCGTAGATAAAAAGAAAGAAAGATAGATAGATAGATAGATAGATAGATAGATAGATAGATAGATAGATAGATAGGTAGATAGATAGATAGATAGATAGATAGATAGATAGATAGATAGATAGATAGATAGATAGATAGAAATATCGTATTTAAAAGAGAAAATTTAACTATCCAAAAGAATGTGCGTAAAAGTTAAAAAAGCGTTATATAAGCCACATTACATGAAAATAGTTTACACAACATAAATTCACCACTATCATCATAATCAGGCGAACGAACGAAACAATAAACCACCAGCAAGAAGGAAACATCAAGGCAACCAACAATACACATGGATGCTTCATTCTACTACTATAATATTATTGAACAAATACATTAAGAACAAGAAGAGAGAGAGCACAAAAATAAACAAACTCACTCTCAACAGGCTCTAGTCCTGAACATAGACGAATGTACGAAAAGATAACTGTAGCAGCATAAATACCGTTCGAACACAATTTATGCTCATTCTGTTTTACTGTTTTTTTTTTGGGAGTTCGTGTGTTTGTGATTTTTTCAAATATTTACTCGCATATTTTAGTGTATTCGTACGCATAATCGAATCCTGTATTTTTATCCTGTATATTGAGGGTGTGACCGGGTTAAATACGAAAAATTTTCATACTTTGTTCGGTACTCAAAATGTAAAGTCCTTTTTACGGTCGTCGTCGTCTTTGTCGTAGTAGTGTGTAATTGTGTTTGATAACCGCAGACAAAAAGAATTAATTTCTAAAAAAAGAAAAGCTAAAATCTAATAAACTTAATTTAATTAAATAAATAAATATTAAACAATAAAATCCTTAAACTAAAACTATAGCAATTAAAATAACATAGTTAAATTCAATTTTAAATATAAGAAATTATCAAAAAATTTATAAAATCCTTACATATATATACATATATAAAAAATTTTGATTTAGAAAAAAAGAAACGGAAAAATCCTTATACATACATAAATAATGAGAAAAAAATTTAAAAGTTTCCAAAAAATTGATGACACAAATTAAATAAAATTTCTGCTTTTCCTAATTATAATAATTTTAAATTAAATACTTAATTATTAAATATACATACAAACAAACACATACAAAAAGAAATGTATAAAAACAACCTACATTTTTGAATACTTGAGTAAAATTATACTTAATTTTGATGTCAAGTAGTTGAAATAAAAAAAAAATATAATAAAAATCTTTTGAAAAAATAACCGTGCCATGTTGTAAAAGGATAAAGACTGGATACACCAAAGGAAATAAAACTAACAAATGTGTACGTTCTATATATGTTAAATGTAATTAAAATATATATTTTTTTTGTAAGTCACTCCCTGTCTGCCAATTTTTTCATATATTCGTTTGTATTACTTGTATTATTTAAAAAATCCTTTTTTTCCTTTTCAATTGTATTGTTTCTTTCTTCTCATCACTATCATCATATCCTCTGTCACTTCTCTCTTCTTTGAGACCAACCGACCAAACATTCTCATTATCTCATCCACTCACAAAAAAATGTTCTTAATCACACACCACCCATGCATGCATGCATTATTGTTATTATTATTTGTTATTGTCATTGTGCAGTTCTTAAAAGTTGCACTATATATCTGAGATCCTTAATACATCTGGTTTCTTTAGTTTCTCATTCTCGTTTTGTTATTGTTGTTTAACTAATACTGTAGCAGTAACTTAAGCAGAGCTGCCATATAAACAATTGCAAAAAAAGAAAATAAAAACAAATTCCAAACAAGATTAAAGAAACAATTCTCCGAATTGAGAACAAAGGACTGAGAGTTTTTTTGGGGGAATTCCTATTAGAAATTCTTAATAACATCACAAGTTTGTTTACTCTCATGATTAATTGAATTTTAGTTGGAAGTTTGAATCATAAGAATCAACACTTTAATTTGACATTTTGAAACTGTAAATAGTAATTGGATTTCTATGAAATCATACAAATCATAAAATCATAATACATATTGATTTTTTGAATTCCAATTTTAATCAATTCAGCTGGAAGTTTACAACTCCAAAATACGCCTAGAAGAAATATTATTTAATGTATTAAGGTACGTTCAGACTTATCAAATATTTGACGAAATGACGTAACTACTATTTTTTTAAATTTATTTTTAAATCTGCATGATTTCTGTAATTGATAATAATTTTAAAACAAATAATTAAGAAGTTTAATAAAGTGTAATGGGCATTTTACACGATCACACTTCAATCACGTAAAGTCTAATGAAAAGTAAAATGAAATTCCTTTTGTATAACAATGATAGAAACAGCTGTTTTACTTTATTGTATGTGTTTATATTAAAATACACCCCTGATTTAATGTAATTTGCTTGTTTATTGAATCATTTCAAAAAATTAAGAGAGCCATACTACTGTTGAATTTTCCATCCGTATTTTATCTCAATGTGTTATGGTTTCATATGATATTGCTGTTAGATCTTCTACACAAAATTTTGACATATCATATTCAACCCACAATGAAGGGGTAATGTCTAGACAATATAACAAACTACACAATTAAATTTAGTTTCTTCTTGAGACACTGTATCATTTCAATCATTTCGATATGTTTCAATTACTTATTACATATAATATTGATTTAGTTCTCTGTTATATCCCGTTCACATGATACAATTATTCGTAATTCCATTCATCATTCAATACCCAATAACGCACAGAATTACACGATTTGCCATTAAAAATTTCTGCTGCAAATTACACAAGCAATTACAAATGAATGAATTTCATCTCTAATTTTTATCGAGTATTTACAAAATCAGCTGTTTGTTAAAAAATGCAAATAAATAGAAATTATAATTTGTAAAAATAATGTAACGAACGTATTTTTGTATCATACACAAACACTTATACTCCAAAAAATGTGAAAATAATGAAAAAACATGGCGATAAACTGTCAAAACGAATTGCGAATGTATCGTGGAAACGGGTTAATTGGCTATCATCATTCAGAGGCCAAATTAAGTAAGGCAAACAGATCGTGGAAACATGGTATTAATATTCATTGCCAACTCGATTTATACAATTTTACATCGATTAAACAATTACTTCAAGTCAGAATGCTTTAAAAACCTTTCAGAGTCTTTGCCACTTGTCGAATATCTTTTTACAGAATTCCGTCAACGCATAAGATACCAATTTGAAAGTTAGATAGTTTTAAAAGAGGATGTAAATGTTATATTAGATGCGAAAATGTATTCTACCCATGCCAGATTTTTCGTTGGGAATCGAATCTTTTACCTCCGAAGTGACTGATAACAACACTACTAACTACTATTGGTGACACCTAAGATGCCGATTTAATTAATACTTTATAACTCTAAAAAAACCCTAGAAAAGTACGAAACACTATAAATACTCTCGGATTCGATACACGATATTACTCATGCTAATCACATGCATTCAGAAGTAATACGTAACCGCCATTTTATACCTACAAGATATAGGTTTTAATAAGGAACTAGAACGATCGGAAAGTTTTTTTATTAAAGATAAATCTGTGTCTTAAATCAATATCGGCTGAGTTTGAGTTTCTAGAGACTAAGTTACTAAAACTAAATACGAACACATAATATCTTAACTAGTTTGTTTGTTGGGCTAGCCAAACCTAATGTTAATGGGCTAATGGGTTCAATAAAGATTTCCACTAAAAATTAAAATTTTTTGTATTTATGTAAATTGAAACATATTATGATAGTTAAAAATCATTGAATTAAAAAGAATATTATGTACAGGGAAAAAGGAATTCTTATTATACATTATTTAATATTCATAAAGGAAGTCTTGAATAGTCAAACAAAAACAAATTGACACACCTTCATAAAGTCCTTTCAAGTTTTATAATTGTATGTTCAACACATTTTCATAAATCTACCTACATATTTACTATTTTAAAGGTATTCATTATAAAGTTATTTAAATCAAAACTTATACCTTTTGTAAATACTATGTATTTGTACGTATGTGTTCACATTTAAAATGTTATCTCAGAAACCTTACTTTACAAACGCAGCATTTACAATTGTTATTTACATTTGAAAAATAGTTTTGTTGTCTTTGGCCCAACTATCAAATTACATTCCAATTAATTTCATTTCCTATAGACAAATAGTCAATACCAACTACTATTTGTTTATAACAAACAAAAAGGTGGATAAACTGAAACTCAACCAAACCCACTTTAATGCCTCAACCTATATTTCACAAACATTACTAAACAAACAATTTGGCAACACTACTTCAACTAACTTCCGCTATTTAAGTGAGATAAAAGAGCAGAAAATATAACAGTATTTATTTTCTCTAACTCTGTTTTAGAAATATAGAGCGAGAGAGGTAAAGAAAAATGCGCATAAACTATTTAATGCAATTATGTTAAGAAAAATTATTTCCGTTAATGTTTCGTTTGGGGGAAAAAACAGTTCCGTTACAATACATAAACACAAAAGGTTCAACTACACCAACAAATTTACATGCGATATTGTGCTAATGGTTGCCAAATCTTGTGATTTTAGTTCAATTGCGGGGGTCATTTATTTCCGTTTTTTTCGGGTGTGTTTTTGACAAGGAATGATTGTCTTACTTTAATTTGAATACATTAATCAATGTTATGTATTTTATAAGTATGCCATTCAGAGGCTTGGTTTAGTCAATCAGGAGCATGACTGAAATCAAATTCATTATAAAATACATCACATAATCGCCAATTGAATAAAAAATAGCGATTATGCGATTCAACTACAGCATTTAGAATAGAATTTCAGAAATTTCAGAATTTCAATTGTATTTCAGAAATAGTTATTAAAAATTCAGAAGAAGTTGACAATTCTTTGTCGTTGTTCGTTGAACTTTGAGCCGTCCCGGTGCGAAGAACTGATTGTCATGGGAACGTCTCCTGTAGTCAAAGGTTCTTGTTTGTCAGTCCAGAAGTCGTGGGTTTCAACCAGAGGACTAGTTAGCTAACTAACTAACGAACTAACGAACTAACTAACTTACTAACTAACTAGCTAACTGACTAACTGACCAACTAACTATCTATCTATCTATCTATCTATCTATCTATCTATCTATCTATCTATCTATCTATCTATCTATCTATCTATCTATCTATCTATCTATCTATCTATCTTTCTATCTATCTATCTATCTATCTATCTATCTATCTATCTATCTATCTATCTATCTATCTATCTATCTATCTATCTATCTATCTATCTATCTATCTATCTATCTATCTATCTATCTATCTATCTATCTATCATCTATCTATCTATCTATCTATCTATCTATCTATCTATCTATCTATCTATCTATCTATCTATCTATCTATCTATCTATCTATCTATCTATCTATCTATCTATCTAACTATCTATCTATCTATCTATCTATCTATCTATCTATCTATCTATCTATCTATCTATCTATCTATCTATCTATCTATCTATCTATCTATCTATCTAACGTATATTCCTGAAATTCAGCTTTAAATTTATTTCAAAATTAAATTATTATAGTCTTTCATTATAAAAAAAATATACTTTAACTCGGCAACACTAGAGATTTCATTTCATAAAATACACGCACAAACACTCGTCCTGGTTTAATTTTTTTTTATCAGCGAATAAAGTATGTAAGTGCAGCATAAGTAAACATTATTATTTATGTAGAAATTTTTCAATATACTACAACGAGTACACACTTCTACCCTGGTGTATTTGCTTGGGCCATAAGGATTCTTTTTTCCAATGAATTTTAGTTTCTATGTATAGTTGGCGGCAGATCACACTTAAAAAGAGAACGTCAATGTTGCGTTTTAAGATAGTTAAGCCTAAGGCGGAAGTTTAATACATAAAAGTGTTAACATTTTAAGTCCTTTAAGAACATAGTCCTTTAATAATCCCCAGGATATTTGTTATTGGCATTATCATTGTTATGATTCATTGACAGATTCAACTAAGTCCACACTCTTCGAGAAACAAGTGAAAATAAATAAATACTAAAATCGAAGATGCCATGACTTTAAAACGAAGAATCTAGTGGCGACTCAAAGGAATAAGAGTTTCTTTTTTAATACTAATAAATATACCTTGATAAAAGACCCCATCTCGGTGTGATTTTAATCCCGAGGAAAATAGATATAAACGGTACCTCTAATCTGCCAGGACTATAAACTGATGATGATCAAATATATTCTCGTTCTTTCTTGGAATTATTTAACATATGGACATAATCTGGTACCACGGAACCGATTGCCCAAAGTTCGATGCTGTTGCCAAGACAACGTATACCCCACAGAGACGTGACTGTGGAACTAAACGTTGGAAATGAGTTGGTTTAAATGTAAATGATACAGAATGATTGTAGATGTATACGGATCTTACGCTCCCTCGGATTTTTTCGATGGATTCATGTTTCGGTCTACCGAATACGTCTCTAGGTGCTGTTGCTAACTCAACAGAGACTTTCACATTTGCGTGGTAGTAAACGGAAGTTGTGATTTTACATCTCGGAACTTAAGCAATGGTCAGAGATTAGATAGCTCGAGTAATAAAGCAAACTGTTTGTACATGGACACCAGAACTAAAATTGCCATCTGCGTATAACGCAATTTACGAGAGAGATATATTACAAACGCAACATTAGTGTAAGTGTTCGATGTTTCCATTATCCTATAAGAAAATATAGATTAACTGGAGGCGAAATAAACCCTATAGTAACTTCGAATAAAGAAACGGTGGGTAGAAATACAAAAATCGTAATGGACTATCCTTAGAAGAGGAGAACGATAAGCCTCCTTAGCATAACAAAGCCCGAGGTGTGACTGTTCGTATTCTGAGTGGATACACAGGAATACGTTTAGGAGACCATAAAAGAATTGCTAATTTGCAACCTCAATCGAATCGAGTTTAGTACTTTCTGTTGATCTATGGTAGTTTCTCACAAAAACACTATGAAATAGTTGACATCACTGTTTCACTCGTTCAGTCAGTTAGTCAGTCAGTCCGTGAAGAACAAGCCTTTATTGTAATGTGCTCGTTTGCAAATAAAAAAATGGGAAAAACGATGAAAAGGGAATATTTAACGAGTGAACAGAAAAAGAAAAATAAGTAATTGTTATTAAAGCTGAGGAAAGAAATAAGGACACGTTATAATAGTAAAGAAATAACTGTAATTTTCATATAACACACATAAGTATTTGCGTATGAATGTGTATATGTTTGTATATATACATAATTACTTATGTTTGTATCCTTGTGTTAAAGTTTATTTGTATGTATTTTACAGTCTGACAGCCTGTTTGTTTGCCTCTAATGTTCAAATGTGTATGAGATTTCTGAATTTGTTGGTTTGTTTCTGCTTATTTGTCTGTCTGTCTGTCTATCTGCCTGTCTGTTAGAGTATTTTGGCCTGTTTTTATGGTTTTATTGAGATAAACAAACTCCTCACAAAACCCAAGTACACTCGTGATTACACTCTCTCTCGTTTTTATTTATTTTTCTAGGATGTTGTTTGTCTATAGTTATATGTATACATATACATGTTTGTGTATGTATGTGGTTTTTTGTTATCCTGTTTGTGTCTGTAGGCTTAACATGCGGTCAAATAATAAAAATATAATATATAGTAGTGTGTGCGCCTTCTTTGCACATTAAATTTATCTATAATATAGTTTCTTATTTTGTTTTTTTTCTCGAGAGCATTGACTTTTAACTAACTTTGTTGGTTGTTTGGTTGACTAACTGACTGACTGACTGACTGGTTTTGTTGTTTGGTTGGAAATTGGCAAGCGTCTTCAAAATTATGTTTGCTCATGATTTTCCAATTAATAACTATTATAAGCGTGATAAAAAACTATTTAAAACATACAAACATACATACATATGTTATATGATTATACATTTTAATGGACTACTTAAGTCAGCATGTATGTATGTTAATATTCCTATGTTAATGTTTTTAAACTCATACCATAAAGTCTGCTTTGTTCTTTGATCTCCTTCTCATTATCTGACACTTGAACACTGTCAAGTGTTTTTAGTCATACATAATTCTATTATGTCATGTTGACATTTATGTCTGTATGTCAAAATTGTTGTACTTTAACACCGAGTCCTCTCTTTTTTGTTGATTGATTGCGTGTATAAGTTAAATGAAAATTTTTAGAGTTACGTCTTGATGGAATACTTAAGCGGTTAAGGAAAGTTGTATTCCTTTTTTAGAAGCTTGGACAAAAACTATTTTTAAAATTTTACGAAAAATCTAAACCTACACAATGGTGCGTTGGGATTTAACAAGAGTGTTGAAGGAACCTTTCGATTTCGCTCCGAAACATCTTCAATGACATAACTACCTTTTATTTAAAACAGACATAAAGAAAGCAGGAGCGAAATGTGTAATTTTGGCAGAAGAATTTTAAAGGAATAAGTCAAATCCTTCGGTCTTACTCTATTCTTAGGTCCGACACTTAAAGAGCTACCACAAAACTGATAAGATTTTGAAGTGCTTTACGTAAACACCTATCGTCTTGGCCTTGCCTTATATCACGGTAGTACTTTTTTAATCACATATTAAGCTCATTGACCTTCCCCTCATAGTGCTTTTTTATACATGGTTTTACCGGTCCATATGAAAGTACTTTCGGCCATTACTGTTTCATTGCTTAACTTCCGAGATATATTTTACAACCACGCAGATGGCATCCGTTGAGTCGGCAATAACACTTAGAGACGTATTTGCTATACCGAAACACTAATCTTTCAAATTAGCCGATGTTCTGTTCTTACAAATAGAGAACATGAATCTTGTACAGGATAAAAAAATTTGCCTTTCATTCAGCACCATTCAACTCTGTACACATCTCATTGATTCTTCAAACTATTAGAGAACAACCTTCGGAAAATTTACTCTAGGTATACTGGCAAATAAGGTCCTTTCATACCCTTTCATATAGGGACATTTGGCACCAACTTGTAGCCAACGCTTAGTCTCACAATCATTTTTTTGTTGGGTATCCTTAGCACGGTATTTATTCTTTACCGGGCATCATCAGTGCTTAATCCACAGCCGCTACTTGTACCACCAAGCCACCCCTCAAATAAGCGGGACATGGCAAAGTTCGAAACTCTGGCCTACGGGCTACCAGTTTCCGTGTTACCATATTTGGTTAGACCCCATGTCTAATACTTCCAAGGACTTAACATAACATAACCGCTTAATTCAATGAACGTTGTGCCTAACCCATTTCAGTGATATGATGCCTGCAGATAATTATTTACTAATTCTTGGATTCGAATTCTTAATGGGGGTCTCAGAGAACGCCTTAGATTAGCAACAGCATTTGCTAGTTAACATATTTTCTCTGCTTCATCATTTTTTTAATCTATATTCAGAATATATCTTCATTCAAGTTGAGAAATCAAAAGTAATTCGTCCTACTTTTAACAAAAAATCTTGGTATTAGCAAACATTTTACAGAAAGCAAATATTTTGGCTAACTAATTATATCTATCTTATGATATAACCTGCATCTATCTATGATATAATCTTATGATAAATTTAACTAATTTCCTTTCTTACAGTTTCTGATCGCAGATTATTAAATCAATAAAAAAAACTAAATGAACGAAAATCTGGGGCTTTAGAACACCAACAAAAGCGAAGATAAAATACAGAATTAATAATGGCAGAATATCATGAATATACGGATCAGTATAAAGTACCGGTTATAGCTAAACTACTACATGCTCTGCCACACTACAATATAACGTTCCATAAAATAAATAGTACTTTTCGACCTAATGATGAAATATATTTGGAGGTAATTGAAATTAAAAAGAAAATTTAACTAAATGTAATACTATGATAAAAAACTTGCAGAGTTTGGGCATTTTGGGTTCGGTGCCGGCTGCTTTATTGATAGTCTCCTTGTTGGGGTTGCTGCTTTATTTGATGACACGATGCTGTGATCGTAAACCCCGACCGGCACACTCTATAACGAGTTTAAAAGTGGCCCTATCCATAGTTACTGTTATGTGCTGTGCTGCCATTGGTTTGGGTAAGTAAACGATAATCTTCTTTTAAGTTTTATTTTGACCTCTAACTCTTCTTTAAGGTCTTTATGGTAATGATGATTTACATAATGGTCTCTTAGAGGTGTTGACAGCGGGCCGTAAAGTAGATACCTTGGTGACTACGGTACGCAATCAGACTCATATTTTGGAGAATACACTTAAAAATCGCATACGACCGCAATTAGTGGAATTGGCGGATATATTTGACCAACCAGTTTCAAATCAGTCGGCTCTTTCCATACTCTTTGTTTCGCTTAATATTGTGCAGGGAAATGTAACTTTGGCCACTAATGCTGCCAGTGATATACGAAGACCTTTGACCAGTGTTACTATGACTAAATTTTTATCGGTAAGAACTTGGTTGAAAGTTGAAAGGTTCTTTACAATTTATTGTTTTTCCATTTACCTATAATCAGGATGGCGATCGCATGGAATTGATACGTTGGCCTGGTACAGTAGCAACTTTGGCTTTACTTTTGGTGCTTTGTGCTGTACTCTTAGTGGGAGTGGCAAGGCATTCTCGTTGTGCTTTGATATTGTTTAGTGTTTGTGGCCTGCTGGCTGTCACTGGTTCGTGGTTAATGTCCGGCCTCTATTTGTCTTCGTCTGTAGCCGTAGGAGATCTTTGCATAAATCCAGCAGACTTTTTAGTATCGGTGGCACCGCGTGATCTACCGACCAATGTGTTATTGCACTACACCCAATGTGAACCGGGACACACTAATCCCTTTACCCAGCGACTGAGAGAATCTCAGAATTCCCTTAATAATGCACGCAGTGCTATGGCCACTGTTATGAAAATTTCATTGGTTCTTTTTAAATCCTCCGGCTTACAACCCAAACTTGGAGCCGTTAATGCCGATTTAAATAGCAGCGAACGTTTATTGACTCAACTCACTGCTCTAGTGGATTGTAAGACGGTACATCATAATTTTCTAGCTGCCAGTCGCGGTTTGTGTGAAGGAGGTTTGTTGGGTTTGGTACTCATGCTTATAGCCAGTTTCATAGCAGCCATTTTGCTCACCATTATGGTCTGGGTTGATTCTCATACTTGGATTTATATCAGAAAACGCAATGATTATGCTCAAGTCGATGAACCATCTTATATATCGCATCCAGCCCCGCAGAATCATCAACAAATGCTGAATGCTTCGCGCACTTTGCCTCGGAACCACAATGGGTGAGAGTGTAAAATGTGAAAGATTTTATTTAAATTCTCGTTTTAATCTTATTTTCAGACACTTTAGTCCACCGGTGATCAGTGGCTCGCATACTTTGCAGCATCCCTCGAAGAGACATGCTCAGCACGAGATGATGGCACATGTGCACATGCAGCAGAACATGAGGGCTATGGGCACGCATACGCTTGGTCGTTTGCCGTCGCACAATCATAGCCCCACACATCTAAGCGGTAAGAATTGTTAGTTATAGCGGTTTACCAAATAGCCATCCTCCTTGAGTACGACCTTTTTCTTAGCGTTTCTTAGATTTCTCTTTTTCTCTCTCTAGTAGTTTACAGATTCCTATTTAGTTGTTTTTTTCTGTTTCAAATATTTCATTAAAAATTTCTATCCTTTAACGTGCAATTGAGACTCATGGTGACGATTTTAATTTTAGGCCCAAATAACGGTAAATATGCAACCTTAAGCAAACAATGCAAAACATTGGAAGCAAATGATTTTTACTGAAAATCGTCATCAGTCTGTAGCGAACCCAATCGGCAAACAACAGTGGCCTCCCAGCAGCAGCAACAACAGATGGCTCCCCAACCGATCTACTGTCATCATCCACACCCCCATCCCCATTCTCACGAAGCGGCAGCAGCAGTAGCCGCTGCTCAACATCAACATGCCATTTATCATCAACAGCAGCAACAGTATGGCACGTACTCAACAGCTGCTCACCAACATCATATGGTCGGTCAACATGGACAGCCCAATCAAATTTATCAGCAAATACCCAGTCATATGACTGCCATGGCACAAAACGGCAGTCAAGTTAATAATCCACATTCTATTTACCAACCTTTGGTGGCTGTTAACCAAGGATCCATCTATGTCTCTAATTTGGCTACAATGCGTCGTCAAAATTCTCAACAAAATAGTGTAAATCCCCAAATACCAGGTCATCATCCCCAACAACAGCAGCAGCAACAACAGGCTCAAGGAGGACGTATGCCACCATCGGCTCATCACCAACAACAGCAGCAGCAGCAACAACAACAACAAATGAAATCACCACAAGATGTTTTGAATGTCTCACGTACCGAATCCATGGATTCGGCTATATACGATCGTGATAAAGGCATTTATAAGTGTTCAACCCTAAGACAAGGTGGTAAATTTGATCCCAAATATAAACCTTCAATTTTAAATTGTCCCCTGCCCGAGATACCCAAAGATGCTGAACCACCCAGTGTTGAGTCAATATATCAACAACAGAAACAACAACAGCAGCAACATTATTCAAAGTGAGTACTTGAGAATATTATATAGTATGTATGTATTTAGAATAGAGAAAAAGATCTGTCTGATCTTTTGTTATATCCTATACTACTACTGTGGGAAGGGTATTGTCCGTTTGTGATGAAGTTTGTAAATCTAAAAATGTAAACAACACCCACTCAATTCATAACACAATTAATAGCTTTCGTCACGAAATCATGATATTAATTATTTCAAGTAGTTTAAGAAGTTTCGATCTAGTTGGATCTAATAACTGTACTAATAACTTTTTCCTTTGTTCCACAGAACTCTTCAAAGACCACCTATGAAGTTGCCACCACAAATGAAAGCCATACCCCCACCCCGTGTTAGTACACCCAATTCACCACCACCACCTCCCGACAATACCGATAACAATGGTGGCGGAGTAGGAGGAGGCGGTGGAAAACCCTATAGCCATCAAAATGGCGGTAATAATTTACACATGGTGGCATCTGAAGCCACCACTAATACCGGTAACACTGTTACAACTAGCAATTCAAATGGATCTGATACAAATCGACAAATTAACAACGATACATCACTGCCACCCCCACCACCGATTGAAGCAACAGTAGGCTCACCGCCGAAATCGAATAATATAATGCACAACAATAATACAAGTACATCGAAAGCACAACAGCAACAGCAGCAACAACAACACCTAAACGAAGACGATGATCTACCACCTCCTCCACCACCACCCGCTATGAATGATGATTCAAATTATGCGGTAACAGAACTTTAAGGATCACACCTAACACAAACAACACTCAAGTAGTAATCAATCTTACTTACGTACGTTCGTTGGTTCTTCGTTTATTGTCACGAATTTGTTAAGAGACAATTTAATGACACTTGTTAAAAAGAAAAACTGTTAAAAACTGTAGCAATTAGACACAAAAAGGGAGAGGGGGGAGAGAGCAAGAAAAATCATATATATATTATCTCTCTCCATCTCTTACACACATTGAAATGATCTTTTATTAAGGTACATTTAGGGACAAAAAATTAAATATTATTAATGTTTTTCTCAATTAAATATTAATTTTTTTGTCCATGGATGTATGTAAATATGTAGAAAAAGTTGTGTTCAAATATTTAAACAAATTAAATATACAAAAAAAAAAAAACAAAAAACAAACCAAGAAAAATTTTGCAAATAATTTACAAATTTTGTTGGGGACTAAAACGGGTTATTGAAAAACAAAACAAAGAAAACTGGGGAGTTTGGGATAAAAAAAGTCTTGCAACATATTCTGAAATGTTACAGGCTGATGTAAAATTAAAACCAAGCTAATACTGTATAATATAAACAAAAAATTATTACAAAAAATATATTACAAAAGAAAAACATTTCTGTTTACAATTTAATTAACAATTTGTAATAATTTATTTTGCATTGTATTATAAAGAAAACAAAAAACTATTATTATCGGAAGACAAAATTCTCTTTTATGTTTGTAGATATATACATATATATAAATTTTTCTTTAGTTTTACTTTTTAAACTTAATGTACAAATTATTTTTAATTTAATTAATAGTTATATATGATTGAAAAAAGAAAAACAAATTATAATTAGAAACGCTTTCGCTTTTTGGGGCAAAAACATTTTTTTAAATCATATCTAGTTTTTAAAACCTCCGGCATTTTTAACTTATAGTGGATGACTATGTATATTTAGATATTAATTTCAAATCGCCTAATCCTATAGGTGTTAAAAATGTTGAAAAAAAACTATTAATAAGCCATTGATTTAATACCGTGACTAGTCTTTCTTTGATTTAGAACTTGTAGTTAGTTTAATATTTAATTATATTTTTCAATTATTTCGGAAGTTAAATTGTAGTTAGAAAATCGTTTCTTCCAACTTTCGCACAAAATAAATCCTAGTCAAATAAATGTTCAATTTAAAACTTTCTAATTATTCTGTAAACATGTAAAATTGACTTACATTACAGTTTACCTTACCCATTTAAAACTTTTATTACTAAGTAATAGAAATGTGTAATAGAAATAAGTCTTAAACACACTGATGACATTGGACGCATGCATTTACCACTCTCGCTTACAAATAGGTAGTTAAGTAAGTACATACATAACAGATTATTTTGGAAATCGTTGCTAGACTTTTTTAAAATAAGGCTAACGTTATGTAGAAGTCTTTTAAAATATAAACTATTGGGTAAGTTCAATCAATGCTTTACGAACGTGTGTATTCTCATCTTACGATCGTACCAACTTTTTTGTAAGTTGTTGTTTATGTGGCGGAGAGTCGAATCGAAATGCAGAATACCAAAGTTGCCAAACGGAGAAAATTTTGATTCGAATTGAAATGCAGAATAGGGGCTATTAGCGAACCCTTATTCAATATTAAACTAATCCACAATTTTTCGTCAAGTCAACTGGAGTTATTGACCGTCACTTTAAGCGTTATCTGCCGCTTTTAAAACTAAAAGCTGAAAAAACTGAACTTCGTTATCCAACAGAAGTCTAGTGCAAATGATGCAGAATAGTTAGCTTGATCCGATTACCCAATAGAAATCTAATCCAAATGATGAAGTAACAGCTGTATCAACGGGAAGTTTTTTAGCCAGGGAAGAATAAGATCCAGTCACATCCAATATGTTACAACAACGAATAAGGAAGATAATATCACAATCCAACGTCTCCTAAAATAATTGTGTTCCAATCATCTTAAAACTAACTGAAACCTAGTCCAAATAAAGCAGACTTATTGATCGTTAGATTTCTAAGATATTTTAGTTTCTCCACATGGTTCCTTATGGTCAAACATAGGACCATAAGGTCCTTTGTTATTGTCTGTAAAAATAAAAGGAATAACTGAAGACAGAGTTGAAGAAGGGGACAGAAAAACGAGGCGCCTTTAATTAATGTTAAGTATAATAGTTCTAAACGAATTTTGAATAGATCAGATTAGTATGGCCTGCTGAGTATTGGCAGACGTACAATTTCAGTGCTGGACAGTTACAGGAGATTAACTGTCTTCTCTTTCTATTTTTTTATTAACAGCAACAGCAAATAAAAATTCAATTCTGCTTGCAAGATTTTCAGATCTGTATTGACCAGTCATGACTGATAGATATGCCGGCATTGGTCTTGCCTATTCTTCAACTCTCATATTGCCTGAAGCCGTGAGAAATCTCAGGATTTCATTAAGCTTAAAACCAGATATCTTAAGATAGATATCTTAAAACCAGATATCCAGATATCAATTTTTAATATAAAGTTATTGGCAATCAATTCAGCGTTTTCTCTTAAAAGCTAGAGCAGGGCATTTACAGTAAAGATGGAAGACCTTTTCTTTCTTTTTCCTATCTTTGCAACTGCGAGAATGTTTATTGAAGCGCAGCTCAAGCCTATTTGCATGACTACCTAGCATCCGGTGTCATGTTATCTACTGCTTTCAACCTTGATCTATCCCGTTTTTTCGGTTTATAAGGTGTCCTATTAGTTTTTCATTGAAGGAGGGCCACAATAACTTGGACCCTTATATGCGTCTGAGTTATTCTTTCTGAAGAAAGAATCTAAAGTGCAGATTCCGTTCTGGCAAGATCATCTGCCTGTTTATTTCTATAATAGTGCGTCTGCGCACGGAAACAAACAAAGATAATGTCGATAGACGGCCCAGCATTGGCAGATCCTTCTTGCATTGTCTGACTAATAGAGAAGTGGTAGTATAAGAATTATGTGAGAGTAGTGCCGCTTATTGAGGTCATATACAGGCCTAACATTATGCATTAGAGAATACTCACAGATCAATAGGAATATAATAGCAGCTTGTCTATTATATTCCTATTCGATCCAATTGTACCTAAAGTGACTTGTTGAACTTTTAATTCATCTGATATTCAAATAATTTACACAATTACCAAAATATTTAAAATTAAAGTTCATATATTCGAAAGAGATCGGTGGACCAAGAAGATTTAGTTTCATAGACGATTTTAAATGTAATTTATTATTTTCTAGTTTGTGCCCTTTTCTAAAGGAATGGAACACTATAGGGCAGCCCTGTTCCTGTAACAAAAGAAAAATTTTTACATTATGTCGCTGTAGTTGAGTTTACAATATTTCTCTGACTAAAAATATGGTCATTCCGGAACGAAGATCCAAATGTCTTTGGAATGCTTTAAATCGGTTCATAGTGTCCTTATTCTCTCAATATTATAAATTTATGACTTTGAAATATTTTAAAATGGACTTTTTCATTGAATGCAAAAACTTTGATACGGATCAAGATCAATTTCTTTTTTTTATAGTCCCCATAGGATAGATTTTAACATTAACTACAACATTTTAAATATATAATAACAAAAATAAAAAACATTGTATAGTTCCCTAAAATATGTTTGCCTCAAATCTCTAACATCTTTTATAACGGTGATATTTTTTTAAATTAATTAAAAATCTATATAAATATTATAATTAATTATAAATTATTATTATTAGAATATATAGCATTAACAAAAACAAAACTAAAATGTTAAACACAGTAAAAGTCTAAAAGGTCAGTATTAGGAATTACAACAAATCAGTTGGTATGATTATCATAAGATTATGATTTAATAGTTTTAACTTACTGCTTTTTAGGCATTTTACTGTGTTCATCATAAAATATTATATATTTCTGTGTTAAATGTTGTCATAATATTGTAGATTTTTTTATATTATAAAAATAGCATTAACTCGTTAATTTTCAGCTTATTGGGGACATTAAGTCCATAAAAAAAGAAAAATAAAACTTGGGTTAGGGAAACGATGAGAAACAGAAGGCATTTTATATAGAAATGTTTCAAAATTTTACAAAAGTTCTTTAAACAAATTAATTTTCCAAAAAAAAAGAGTTTCTAAAAAAAATGATGCCATAATAGGCCACCTAACATATTCAATATGCTGAGATAAGCTATTTTATGTTCAATACACTAAAATTGTTCATTAAAGTCAATTAAACTTTTAATTAAATTTAAAGAGTCAAACGAAAATTCTGTCTTCAGTTTATCTTCCATTCTAATAACCCCCCTATACAATCTGCCTGAATACTTGCAGTAGATTTAAAAAAAATTACTAAATAAATACAAAAAAATAACTCAATACACTGACTTGACCCTAGAACAAAAATAATAATAATAAATTAAACAAATCCCGTAATAAAATACAACTGAAAGAAATTAATGAAAATAATATTCTTTAAATTTAGATAAATGTATTAAAGAATACTTGTATTTATATTTAAGCAACTAATTAAGTATAAATTATATAATATATAGAATTTATTTATTTATAAATAAATCTAAAAATAATAGAATTTGAAAAGAAATGTATTGCATTTATTTGAGTAAACATTTTAAATTTTTTTTTTTTGATTTTTTATTAAAATAAAAATTTTATTAAATTATTGTATTAAAACAAAAAGAAGCAAACAAAATAAGCAAAACAAATCAATTATTAAATAACTTGTACTATATGACGAACCATTTTTACTATATTTAAACAAAAAGTTTTCTTTTTTATTTATTTTAAAAGAGAAGATCTCACTAAAATTAGTTTAAAATGTTAAACAAAAAGTTGTGTTAATTATTTTCAATCCAGTTATTCGAAACTGTTCGCCTTTTTCAATAAAGCCACCTTCACACGAGCACACTAGTAATATTATCTGCCAAAATATTGTGTATAAGAGTACGGATGGGATTGTCTAAAGTTTAGACTCTAAATGCCATATGTCCACACTAGTAATCTTTTGTTGAGAAACTTTTTCTTAATTCTCTTTTAAAGTTTCCTTAATGTCTACACACAGAAGCTTTTCTTTCAGAAACAACGTGTTAATTGCATTGATTTGTTTTTGTACGAATGAAAGGAATAACAAAACAAGTTTTCAAATACGAGAAACTCCGGCGAGAGAGATAAATGTTATTACCTTCTTATTCGGGATACGGGCTACTCCGTGCCGCGAGAAAGATGAATGATATTCATTCTCTCTCATGCAAAATCAAAAGTTTCCCCAAAAAAGTTTTCAAGTGTGGACCGACGTAACAAAACAATACGTGTTTCCGTGTACGAGAAACTCCATAAGGCGAGAGAGAGAGATAAATGTTAATTCCTTCTTATTCTCTCTCACGCAAAATCAAAAGTTTCCTAGTGTCGACCGGCACTAATAAAACTATCACACACAATTTGACAATCGTATGACTCTCTTCATTTTTTGCAATGATTCAAGAAACAAGCACGACGCATTAGATCAGGGATGTATTTTTATGTAAACACATACAAAAATAGTGAAACAGTTGTTTCCATCCTACTTTGTTATTGTTTAATGCCAAACGTGTAAACACAAGAAATAAAAATCAGCGACTTTTATTCTCTCTTTTGTTACACGGATTGAATTTCAATTAACTTTTTCATTAGAATTTACGTACTTAAAGTATAATCGTGTGAAGGGTCCTTAACTTTAGAAACTAAATAAAACGATCTTAAAGTAACTTTAAAGATAACTCAAGCTGAATTTTTTATTATAGAATTCACTAAAAGAAAAATATTTAATAATTTATAGATTTATAGAAAAACTTCTGTTAAGAGTTTTTTTTATATAAAATCATTTGTCAAGTAAATTTTCTTATAGAAAATGTTCTGTGAAGAAGGTTTTTTTCTTCTATCTATCTATTTTCTATCCAGGGGATCTTTAATTTTTTACTGGGAGAAGTTTTACAGATTTTTTTAAAGAAAAATGTAAATTTTCTTATAGAAAATATTCTGTCAAGAGGATTTTCTTACAAATTTTCTTTTCAGATTTTTCATAAGAATAATCTATTCTCAATAGGATGTTTTGATAGAAAATTTTCCGTTAAGATGTTTTTTTATAGAAATTCTTTTGTTAAGTGCGTCTTTTTAAGAAAAGCTTCTGTCAAAAGCTTTTAAGGGATAATTTTCTGTCAGAAATATCTTTTTAAAATCTTGTGGCATGATTTTGTTTGTGAAATACAATCCAAAGGATTTTCTTATAGAACATGATCTTCTTTGTGGAGTTCCTTAGATAATATCTTCTCTCAAAAGTTTTTTCATGGCAAATTTTTGTTCAAAATGTTTTTTATGGAAAATCTTCCATCAAAACGTGTTTCTTAGCAAAAATCTTTTGACAAGAGGACTTTTTTTTTATAGAAAATCTCTTGTTGAGAAGATTTTTTTATAGAAAATCTTCAGTCTTGATAAGAACTTAAAAGAATATCTTCTGCCAAGACGCTTTACTTATACAAAATCCTCTGACGAAAGGATTTCTAATAGAGAGTCTTCTGCTTAGATTTCTTTAATGGAAAATCTTCTGTCAAAACTTTAAAAAAAAAAAAACCTTTGTAAAAAGGATTTTCTTATAGAAAATCTTCGCAAATGTCAAAAACTTTAAAGAAAATCTTCTGTCAAGAGGGTTTCTTTTAATAAATCGTCTATATAGACTCATTTTTAATAGATCATCATCTAACGAAAGAATTTCTTATAGAAAATCGTTACAAAAAATCCTGAGTCAAAGGGATATTCTTATAGAAAGTCTTCTGCCATGTCGATATTCTCACAGAAAAGCATTCTTATAGAAAATATTCTCCTATGTTGAGATCTTTAAAGAAAATCTTTTGTGAAAAGATTTTTTGTGAAAAATATTGAAAAAAAGTTTTTTTTTTAGATTCTGTCATGAAATTTTTTAGGGAAAATCTTTAAGACGATTTTATTACAGAAAATCATCAGGCAAAAGGATTTTAGGAAAATATGCTCTTATGCCGGGATCCTAAGAGAAAATCTTTAGTCATCAGAGACTTCTTATAGAAAATCTTTTGTCAAGAGGTTTTTTATGTAAAATTTTAGTTCAAAAAGTTTTTTGTCTTAGTAGATTTTTTATGGAAAATATTCTATTGAAAGCATTTCCTTATAAAAAATCTTTTCCTCACCCGTCTAGCAAATTTTGTAGTAGATTTCGTTTAAATACTTTTCTAGATTTCCAAGAGGATTTTTTTTATAGAAAACGTTCTTTCAAGATAATTTCTTATAGAAAATGGAAATCTCCGGCCAAGAAGATTTTTCTTATAGGAAATTTTCCGTTAAGATGATTTATTAAAGAAAATCTTTTACCAAAAGAATTTTGAATGAAAACTCTATTATCAAGCAAATATTTTTTGAAAACTCTTTTGCCAAGAGCTTTTTATAATAGAAAATATTCTGTCAAAAGCAATTCCTTAAAAAAAATATTTTGTTAAGAAGATTTTCTTAAAGAAAATCTTCTGTTTAGTAGATTTTATAGAATTTCTTCTCAAAATTTTTTCCTTAAATTAAATCTAGTCAAATCTACATAAAACATTTTTTAAACTATTCCTTTATAACAAATATTTTTTTTTAAATTCTTTTGATTTTATTAATTAAATGTTATAACATCGTATCATATATTGTAATTATTAAGTAAAAACAAATTAAAAAAAAGAAAAACATAAATAAAATTATATTAATATAATAAATAAATTAATAAATATGTAGTTATTTAAGTACATATGTACAAATAATTCATAAAATGTGTTGCATTTTATTTCACAAACTACAAAACATTTTAAGAAATATTTTCAAAAAAAAAAAAAGAAAACCAAAAACTTAAAAGTATATAAAACTTTTTATTTCATATACAAAACATAAAAAACAAAACAAAGTAATATTTATATATATATAGCAATTGATGAAGGACCCATATATAATAATATTATTATGCAACTTTATCAATAAATTTCTTTATCTAAAGCAAAAACACATACATAAGTACATACACACTCTCAGTAATTCTTGTGTTCAAAGGACGACAAAAAGTAAAAAAAAAAAAAAACAATACCAGAAAAATTAAAGCAATTGCAATGAAATTTATACATCTTATTCAATTACACACTCAGACACACACGTACACATACTTAACACCCACATAAAACATAAAAAACCAAATGAAATATTTATAAAAAGGACATAATATGTATAGTTTAGTATATATTATGAAATGTTAAATGAAAAAAAATAATAATAATAACAATAAAGAAAAAAGAAAATAATGAACAAATAAATGAAAATACAAAAAAAATATTAAAACAAAATTTAAATTTTAATAATAAAAGAAAACTGATACCAACTAAAGGACATGCATATATATGAAAAGAAAAAAACACATTATTACTAATTGGAAAAAGTGTTTTATTTTTTCAGTATTACAAATGGGAGCAAATTTAACAAAAATTCGTTGAGGGTTAAAAAAACAAGTTAAGACTGATCCTAGGTAAATAAACATGGTTTAAAAACTTTCTGAATGATGACGACAATGAAGAAGTGGAAAATTATTTATCTAATTTTATGTCAAATTTCTTATAGAAAAACTTGTTTAAACTGCAAAGTAAATTTTCCTTTAAAAAATCTTATATCTTTCTTGTTATACCCTTTACCTTCGTGAGAAGAGTGTAAATGTCGAGAGTTTTAACGTGAGCACCTGCCTTGACGGCCTTATTTCATGGTGGTCTTTTTCATCCACTGGGTAGACTTGAGAACGGTCTACCATCGCCCCTTTGTTCTTCAATGAAGAACTCAGGTGGCAATTTTTGTACATTGGCTTTGACCGGTCCATGCACAAGTACTTTGCTGGAGTACTCGAGCTATCTAATCTCTGACCATTGGATGGCCTCTGTTGATTCGGCAACAGCACCTAGAGAGGTAACTGGTGGACCGAAGTAAGAATCATCAATAAGCCGAAGACATTGTTCTTACTCACAGGGACATACTGTGGTAATTCTGATATGAACAAAGTATACTCAGAACATATCTAGACAAGGAAGGGAAATTCAATCATCATTCAACCCAGAACACATCTCATTCATACGACACATTCATAAGAGAAAAACATACGCCACATTCATTAGGTAGACGGGTGGCATGTAAGGCTCGCCTAACCTCACATTCATCTCGTACCATATACAATTAATACCAACTCATTTCCAACGCTTAGTCCCACAGTCAATCTTCTGTGGGGTATCTGTTGTTTTCGGCAACAGCACCGAACTTATCCCGAAATAATGACTTTATCATTCATCAATGGAGATTTTTTGTTACTTTTTCGTTATGCAAAAGGTACTTTTTAAATTTTCTCTAATATTGAAACTAGAAACATGAAATTAAGTATGAACAGACGTAATTTGCGGAGAACCGGAAAAAGTGAACTTTTTGGTACTTTTTTGTTTTTTAACAGTTCCTTTTTGAATTGTCTATATTATTGAACCTAGAAATATGAAATTGGGTGTGTAGAATGTGAATTAGGTGAGAACCCAAAAAAGGTAACTTTTGGGTACTTTTTTAAAAGGGTACTCTTTTCAAGTTTCTATAATATTGAATCATGAAATATTTTTCCTTTTTTTTTGGCAAAAAAGAGATTTTTTACAAGTAGGGGAAAATATGGACCTATCCTTTAGTATTTGTAAGTGAATTTTGACCTTTACGTCATTTTCGAAAGGGGAGTTTGTATTGGGGCAAGGGTCAAATGAAGCCCGATCATTACAAAAATCGGTAGTGTCATTTAAAGTTCTATAAAACTAAGTTTTGGCGACTTTTTTTTGACAAAATACATCATTTAAATTAATTATAAGCCCAAAGTCGAAATAATGGACCGATTTTAACGATAATTTTATCGGCCTGTACCTTAAGCACAAGGTTTACATTGTCAGCCAGCCAGTCGGACGGACATAGCTTAATCGACTCAGAAAATGATTCTAAGCTGATTGGTATACTTTAAGGTGTTATGTTACAAATATCAGCACAAACCCACTAAAGTGGTGTAGGGTATAAATATTCTGTTAAAAGAATTTTTATGAAAGATTTCTTCTGTCCACTGAATTTTCTTATAGAAAATATTCTGTTGAGTTAATTTCCTTATAAAACATCTTGTGTGTTTCTTCTTATAGACAATCTTTAGAGAAGATTGCTATTAGAAAATCTCCTACAAAGATAATTTTATTAAAAAAAAAAAACTTCTTGAATATGATTTTCTTATAAAAAAATTCTATGAAGATGATTTTCTAATAGAAAAACTTCTATGAAAATGAAAACTTGTATGAAAATCTAATGCGAAAATAATTTTCTTATAAAAATTCTTCTGTGAAGATGATATTCTTATAGAAACTCTTCTCTGAAGATGATTTTCTTATATACAATCTTCTATAAAGATTGTTTTCTTTTAAAAAATCTCCAGTAAAGGTAATTTTCTTATAGACCAACTACTAGAAGATGAAAAACTTCTATGAAGATGAAAAACTTTTGTGAAGATGACTTTGTTATAAAATCTAAGTTGTTTTTCTTATAGAAAATCGTTTCTGAATATGATTTTCTTTCAGAAGCTCTTTTATCAAAATGATTTTCTAATAAAAAATCGTCTGTGAAGATGATTTTTTATAGAAAAATTTCTATAAAGATGATTTCTTATAGAAAATCTTCTGTAAAGATGATTTTCTTATGAAAAATATTCTGAAAATATGATTTTTTTTCAGTAAGAAGATAAATATGATTTTCATACAGAAAATCTTCTGTTTTCTTACAGAAAATCTTCTGTAAAGATCATCTTTTATAAAAATAAGAAAGTCATTTTTATAAAAGATGATCTTTCTGTGAAGATGATTTTTTATAGAAATATTTCTCTAAAGATGATTTTCTAATAAAAATTTTCTCTGAAGATGATTTTCTTATGAAAAATCTTCCTTAGAGATGATTTTTTTATAGAAAATCTTCTGTAAAAAAGATCAATTATATAGAAAATCGTCTGTACAGATGAAAATCTTGTGTGAAATGTTAATCTTTTGTAAACATGACTTTTTTATAACAAATTTTCTAAGAACATGATTTTCATTAGAAAATCGTCTGTGATAATAGAAAATCTTCTGCGAAAATCTTATGTGTAAACAGTTTCTTATAAAAAATCTTTTGTTAAGATGGAATATTTTCTCTGAATATGATATTTTTATAGAAAATCTTATAAAAATTACTTTTTTATAAAAATCGCCTGTGAAGATGATTTTCTTATAGAAATTTTTCTTCGAAAAAGATTTTTTTATAGAAAAATTTCTGTGAAGATGACTTTCTTATAAAATATGTTCTGTGAAGATAATTGTCTTATAAAAAATCTTCTGTAAAGATGATTTTTAAAGAAAATCTTCTTTAATTGTGAGTTTCTTATAGAAAAACTTTTGTTAAGATGATTTTATTATAGAAAATGTTCAGTGAAAATTATTTTCTTATAGAAAATTGTTTGTGAACATGATTTGTTTATAGAAATTATTCAAAAAAAAAAACTTACCTTCGTAATCTTAAAAAATCATTAATAGCTTCATATTCTGGTTATATATTTAGTTAAAATTTTCAAACGGTTAATAAGAATCTGGAATTATTTTTGATTTTAGGAGTTTTTGATTTGAAAGATGAAAATGTATATTTGAGGTTAAAGTGGCCAATTAATGTTTTAGTTGAAATGAAATTCTCACTGAAATAAAATAATAAAAACAAAAAATTAGGAAATTTTTGGATAAATATAAAAATACCATAAAAGATAAATTAAATTAAAGCTTTAAATCCTTTTCAGTTATTTCTATAAAACTTTTTTTAGTAAAAAGTAATTTATATACAAATCTAGAGTTTTAGCTTTAATAAGTTTATGTTTTAGGTGTAAATATATTTTAAATTAAATTTAAAAAGGGGAAACCTTATAATAACAGAGCAATCTTAAAAACAAATAATTTTGAAATAAAAAAAAACAAATTTAAAGTTTCTTAAAATAAAGCGATGATTTAAGTATGAAAATGTTTTGATGATTAAAAGTAAAAATTTCTTAAAAATTTAAATTGTTTGCAGTAGCAAGATTTATTATATATTTTTTTATATTTTTTGCAATTAATCTTTAAGATTAACATATTTTGTTTTCATACATATAAATGGAACGTTTTTTAAAGAAAGCGCGAAAAAACTTTCTAATCATAATACATGTGTGTAAGTAATTATTAATATTAATTATAATTTTTTCTTTTATATAAATATTTTATTAAATTGTTTAATGTTATAAAATGTTTATTTCTTTAATAGTGGTTTAATATTTATGAAAATTTCTAACGTGTTTCTTTTTTACTTTAATATTTAATTAATATTTGGAAAAGTTTAATTATAAATAAGAAAATCAACAAAAAAATCTTGATTAATAAGTTTCAACTTAATTTCTTGCTAATTAAGAAATTTTCAAAATTAAAAAAAAAGCAAAAACAAAAACAACCATTACATTCTTGTATTAATGTCTTTGCAAAGTTCATAATTTAGTAGAAAATTTATAAGTTAAAGGGGAAAAAAGAAAGTAAAATAAAAAGGAACTGAGAATATAAATAGCAGGACCAAAAGCTAAGAGTTCAAAAGTATTATTTAAATGAAAAAAACATTTTCTATGCTTTATGAACTGCTGATTTTAGCAGCGGTATTTGCAGTTAAATTTATATTGGGATTTTCAGTTTTATCACTAATAATTGCACTATTATTTATTGCCACTAATTCGGGTGCCGAAGCACCACTACTTTGGCTAACTGTACGATTGTGTCCATCCATTGCGGCCGAACCGTTGGCTGGTCCATTTGGTGTTGTATTTATTTCTGTAGTTGTGACAACATTAGCAGCAGCATTTGCTGTATTTACGTCTTTTATTGCTTCATTTGCAGTTGCCGGAGAATTGGTTGTTGTCTGTTGGTTATTGCTGTTGGGAAATACCGGCGGTATTTCATTGGCTGCTGTTATAATGGGTGTTTGGACCATAGGTGTGGGTGGTGATTTATTAGCGGGTAATTGACCATGAGTTCCACCCATTTGCATGTGGTATCTAGAATTGGAAATGTGTAAAGTTTAAAATATTTTTGGATATTTTTTTTGTCGGTCGCACGATTTTGAAATTTTCCGTGTTTGTTTTTTTTGGGACAAATTATAAAACATTAGTTCAAAATATTAGTTTAGAACAAATGAATTATTTAAATTTTTCTATAAAAAACTTTCTTTGGGACAAAATTCTGTATTAAAAATTTAATTTGGTATACATTTTTCTATAGAAATCTTATTTTGCGACAAAATTTTCTATAAAAAATTAAGTTTGGGACAACATTTTCTATAGAAAACTCAGGTTGGGACAAACTTTAATAGAGAAATCTTTATTTGAAACAACATTTTCTACTTTGAGACAAAATTTTCTACAAAAAATGCTTTGTTTGGGACAAAATTTTTTGTTTGGGACAATTTTCAATAAAAACTTTGTTTGGGACAAAATGTTCTATAGAAAACTTTATTTGAAAAAATTTCTATAGAACACTTACTTTGGGACAATATTTTTATAATAAACATATTTTGGGAAAACTTTTTCTTTTTTGAAAACTTATTTTGGGACAAATTTTTCTATAGAAAACTTATTTTGGGACAAATTTTTTTTTTACAAAAAAATTAGTTTGAAACAAAATTTTATATAAAAAACTTTGTTTGGGACAAAATTTTCTATAGAAAAATATTCTTTGGGACAAAGTTTCTATAGAAAATTATTTTGGGACAAAATTTTTTTACAAAAAACTGTGAAACAAAATTTTTTATAAAAAACTTTGAGACAAAAAAATTTAAAAAAACTTTAGAGACAAAATTTTATATAAAAAACTTTGTTTGGGACAAAATTTTCTATAGAAAACTTTGTGTCTCAACATTTATTTCTTTTTACTCACTTGTAAATATTCTCTGTAGATTCAACTACACCCTGTGTTAAATTTAAACTTCTACCCTTGATGCCCGCCTCTTTGGCTGGGGGAGACCACCAATTGAAAACTCTGCCCACAACGGGAACATGACGTAAAATACCCTCTTGCCAAAGTCTTTCCTCGGTTTCACGTTGCAAATCAGCAGTAGCCGCTTGAATGCCCTAGAAATATGAAAAATTTTAATAAAAACAAAAGTTTTACAAACAATTATAATTCCCTCCAACTCACCCTCTTAACAATTTCGGACATGGTATCCAAAACTCTTGAATTCTCCTGAACATTCTTGCCAACAGAAACTACTAAATCTAATAACTCTTCCACATCCGTTTCATGTGTTACCATACCAAAGCGTACACAAATTAAACCATCTGGTCCCTCGCCCAGCGAGAAAGCATTATCGGTGGCTTTTAAAGTTTCCACCAAATCGACATTTAATTTATTAAGTTCAGTTTTAGCCTGATCGGTTAGTAGGGTTTCCCAGCCTTCGGGCACAAAACGTACACCACCCATGCCAGCCCATTCGGGTAAATTAACCAAACGCAAAACATCACTTTTCTCTACCAAATGCATGAATGTGGCTTTATGTTTAATGGTAGCACGTAAAATATCCACATGAGTCTCTAAACTTTGGGCAAAATTCTCTAAATTTTCTGCAGTAGGTGGCTGTTCGCCCAGACTTAGTTCGAGTGGACAATAGCGTATGCAAGTGCCATGTACAGCATGTTCTATGATTTCGAAATCAAACTGGAAATGTTTGGTATTAAAAAAAAAAATGTTTCATTTTCATAAAACAATTACTACTTACATTGGGACAATCGCGTTGTAAAATTTGTCCTAGCCAAGAATTTAAACGATCAAAATATGAAGCATTGTGAAGTTTTTCTAATGACTTAACACCTTCCAACGAACTGGTATCATCGCCTGTAGTAGAAGTATTTAAAGTTGTACTGCCATCAAATTGAAATACAACTACCGAAGCAGCTGTTTCAAAAAGTAACTAAGTGACGACAATTATAATAAAGGAATTAAAATCTGTTTTTAAGTTTTAGAAACTTTAAAACTTACATTAACATCGAGAGGTTTATTTATGACATCTACCAATGATTTGCCAGATTGAGCACCGGGAGCTCGACTCTGAAATATATTTAAATCATCATAAAATATAATATTTTAAATTGAGTCTTTCAGATTTACAGCAGAAACATTGGTTTGAGTCCAAGGCTCTTACGATACTCTTTCGCTGTCTAATAATTCATTGTAACTTTCTTGTTTTGTCCGATTATCTTTCATAAATTACTTTTATTAAATTATATATTTCCTCGATAGTATAGTGATAAGTATCAACCGCCACAAATAGCATGATTTGTGGAATGAAAAACAAATTACTTACCACAACTTTAATACCCTCACATTCAGATGCAATTTCAAACAAAATACTGCAAGTTTGAAAAGCAACATGTATACGCTCAGAAATGGAGTCGCGACCTAAAGCTTGTAAACTTGTCCACAAAGATAAAGCATTAAGACGACGCGATAATATGGGATCAGATTCAAAAGAATTCAAGGCAGCATTTTGAAGTTGACGATGAAGTAGCTAAAAATAACATAAATAACAATAACAATTCAAACAAACTTACGAATAGAAAACTTACCACAATAGGCAGACTAGGTACACCCAACCAACTGCCCAAACTTAAAACTATAGAATCCACATAAGAACTTATCTATAAAAGAAAATAATATTAATCGTATCAACAAAAAGTGTTGCTGTAACCCACCACTCCTGGTCCTTGAGAACAAACGAGAGCCGCTAAACCATGACCAGTGGCATGCAGCCATAAATTGTGCGTTTTACAAATGTCATGCATTCTTAGTAAATTATCTACATAGCCGCACAAAGAAGCACCTATATCAGCTACCACCAATAGAGGAGTTCTTTGAGAAGCCAAATCAATTTGTATTTGCCTCTGCAGCAGAGATAAATCCATAGTACCAAATGTGCTATTGGCTGGTATCAAACGTATTGCATCCAAAGGTATACCCAACTGGCGACAAGCATATTGCAAACGCATAGGTGTGGTATTCTCCGATATATATAAACAGGGATGAGCTAAAGCTGGTATACCGCCCTCTAAATAGCCCGGACAACGGGCCACTATTGCCAAACGTACTACACGTAAAATGGCATCAGCATTGTCATTATGAAAACTACTAGCTGGATCCATAAATCTAAAGAGAGTGCCCAACCAGTGGGTGGTATCGCCAGCTATATTACCAGTTACCCTCACCAACTGTTTACGATCCAAGTGCGAGAGATAAGCCACTATACTGTGAGAGATTAAAGCCAAGTGTGAGACATCATCTAATGCGGGTAAGGGAAATTCGGGTTCATCCTCAGAATCGGCATAGGAAATAAGTTGTTCCAATGATTTTAAAATTTCTGAAGGAGGTTTGCGGCTGCCATGTAAAAGTGCCACCACACTCACCGAATTCGAGGCCAACGATGATGACAAATCTTCAGATTTGTCTGTAACATCTGACGTATTAGCATTGAAGTCAATCGATTGCTGTTGTGGCGCATCAGTGGGTGTTGGTGGTGGGGCTGTTTTAACATTTTCCAAACGTTGTAAAACTTGTGAGGTTTTTAGCTCCAATTCAGCCAAACCGGAACGTATCTGTAGAGATAAAAATCACTTTTATTTTTAACTTAATATTAATTTCATTGTTAATTACACTTGAAGCTGCAATTTCATGTTGTTGAGCTTCTTTTTTATCGTCATCACAGGCTCCGGACATTTTTTACTTTTTATCTAGATTTTTTATTGGTTCTAACAATTTGCCCTATATTGTTTTGTTTTTCCGTTTTTTTTGCGTTCTTCACCTTCAAAATTTTTAAGAATTTTGAAGCACCACGTATTTTGTTTACACAGTTGTGTGTATTTGTTATAATTATGCTTGTTCTAATATCAAAATAAAATTTTATCGGATTTTTTTTTATTGTTTTTCGTTTAAAATCATTAAAAACTATGCACTTTTTTCCTCCAATTGTCGTCGTCAGTATTTTCTATTATTTTTTTTTTCATTCATCAAACGTCAGTTGTCATTAAAAGTCTACACAACAGTGTTGCCTATAAGCTGGTTATGTTCAGCTGTTTGTGTGTTTCTTGTAGGGGATTTTTAAGATTTTAGTGATTAAAACGTTTAATTTGATTTTGAAAATTTAATGGAGGCAATTAATTTGTAAATTATATTAAGAAATAGCTTAAGTAGAATATTTTAATTTTGAAATTTAAATTTTTAATAAGAAAACATAAACTAACTAGACAAGAATAAAATAAGATCAAATATACTTGTACTTCAATCATTTAACTTGTATGTGTATATTCGAGCGGTTAAAATATTTATTGTATGAAATTCAACAAAGAAAACAGAATTTAAAAAAAGGAACTAAACATTTTGAATGCAAAAGTTTTTTAATAAAATTAATAATACAATTTTTGCTATATGCATATAAAAGTGTAAAAACAATTATATTCATATTAGCATGTACTTTAACAAATAAAAAATCCGTCCTTTATTTTAGATATAATGTGTCATAATATTATTTAACATGTTTTGTGATATTGCCATAAAAGTCACGTTTGAAAATTTAAACGTAATTAAATTGATAATTTATTAAGCTAAGTGCATTTCAAAGGAATAATTTAAAATAAAATTGTTTTGCTAAAATGTGTTTTTATTTATACAAATTATAAACAAAAATGTCAATAATAAAATAATTTTGTAATTTTAAATCACACACTTTATAATTGACATTTCTACAGTGAGCTAGTAATAATGAAGTTATGCTGGAATCAAACTAAAGATAAAAATGTCCACTTTGAAATTAATTTATAACTGATAAAACGAATTTAAATGTCGATATTGAGATAAATAACAATCTAAAAAAGGTTCAAATAAAAAAATATCTTCCGAAAATTATTTTTTTTGTCGTAGAGTTTATGTATTCGGCTTAGACAAACCATACATTTTAATTTGTATTTAGTAAAAAAGAATGACTAAGGTGAAAGTGTAACAACTAGTCCGACTCTCACATAAAGGAAATACTCCTCACATATACGAGCTCCATATGAATAGCACTTTCTCGTAAAAAATTTTATTTGTCAAAACCCTTGAAAGTTTAGCTTGCTTGACCACTTTTTAATATTGTACGCGAAATTACAGTTATCTATAAAATATATGTAAGTATGACTTGGTTTTAATAGCAAATTAATAAGATTAAATTAAAGAAAAATGTTAACAAAAGCACATTTTTAAAAAGTTACAATTTATTCTCATTAACACCAACAAATTGATTTAGTTCTTTAAATATGTTCTTTATTATTCATAAAAATATAACTTTTCATGTGACTGTTTTCTTTGAATTAAAATTTTATTTCAAACGTACTTTTATTTTACAGCTTTTTTCAATAAATACATTTTTTATATAAAAATACATTTTGTTTTTATACCATTCTTTTAAACTTTTTCTACTTTTCGACTTTTTGCATTTAGTTAAAAGTCGATTTTTAGACTTCAGATTTTAAGTATTTTATAAATAGTCGACTTTTTCCGACTTTTTTTGACTTATCGACTATTTTTGACTTTTTTCTATTATTTCCGAGTTATAGACTTTTTGACTTTTTTCAAGTTTTTCCGATTTTTTTTTTTGGCTTTTTTCCCCTTAACTAAAATTTTTGACTATTTTTTACTTTTTTCTACTGTATACAAGTTTCTGACATATTCCGACTTTCCGATTTTTCGACTTTTATATCCAAAGCCGACTTTTCGACTTTATTCACAGACGATAGTCGAGTTATCTACTTTTTTGGAACAAAATAGTTGAATTTTAGACAAAAAGTCGATTATTCGAAAGTCGATTGATAGAACCCTACTCTGTAACGTTTTTTAACAGTACTGTTGGTTAACAGTAGACATCACTGCTTAAAAGTCTCCACTTGATAAATGTAAACAAAACAAATATCCCTGTTTTAGCTTGTTACAACTCTGTTTTCAACAGTTTACCGCTATTTTTCATCGTTTACTTGTAAATTTTTTCGTTGCTCTAGACAAAGTAAAGAGATTAATAAAATTAAATAGTTTAAATGATTTAAAACGAATAAAATCGGTGAAATTATTTTAAATAAGTTATAATAAAAGTGTTATTCAATTGTTTTGTGCGTATACAAGCGGATTTAAAAAAGATATTCGTGTGTCTATTAATCTTGGTAAATGAGACAGTCGCGGCTGGCTTAATGGAATCCTGTTGTGTGTGTGTGGTTTGTGTGCGGGAGTAAATTTTAGTGAGGCGTTTGTTAAAAGTGTTTATAAAATACATTTGTTTTGTTTTTAGTTACAAACGCTATTAACAACTTTAGCAATAGTGTTTGTTGGCTAGTTGGCCATGAAATTGTGGCGGATATTTGTTAGTGCTAGTGTGAAGAATGTAAAAGGATGCTTATTGTATGTTATTGCTGTAATGTTTTTAGTTCAATATTGTTGTTGGTGTTATAATTAATAGCTGCTTGTCAAATGTTTGTTCTTAATTACAGAAGGTAAGAGCCTATTTTATATTATGTAAATATTAAATGCAATTAAAACAGTTATCTTGTTTGGAAAGTTAGGAAATTTTTATAAACTGCGATTTTGAATCATTTTACAACAAAATTTGTCCTAGAATACAGTAGAACTGGTTTTATATTAGTAACCATCTCTGCTGTATCTTCCACTCTTTACTTATAGCAAACTTAATGTCTACGAGCGTCGATGATGCATTTGTATGTATACTCGCGTAGGTTATTGGATGAGGAGCCTTTTTCTGTAGTCTGAGATATACCTAGCAGGTAATTATAAGACTTTTTGGAGTTTGGGGGACTCTATTTGATGTGTAAAACATGTCAAGTAATGGTATACAGCCTGTGACTTACAATTTAAAAAAATTGCATATTTGGGTTGGTTGAGACGTTGTTGAGTTGTAATACCTTAATCTTTAATTTATCGACGATTTGCCTTTTTGATTCAGTATGTTAGAGTTTCCTCTAAATATGCTACTTATCACAGTAGGACCTTGTGGTGCCCCTTAGGTGTTGTTGCCTAAACAACAGAAGTCACTTTAGTGGTAGGGTATATTGGGTTTGTGCTGTTGTTTGTAACGCACAATAATATTGGAACTATACCCACCTTAAAATATACCAATCTGCTCTGAATCATTTTCTTAGTCGATTTAGCTTTGACTGTTCGTCTGTCCGTCCATGTAAACATAATTCAATGAAATTTGGTACATGATATTCTATTGTTCCAATAGAAGCCTATTAAAAATGGTTAAGATCGGTCCATTATTTCATCTAGCCCCCATACAACTGAACTCCCGAATAGGGCTTTTATGTTAGTTATGTTTAATAACTCGTATCCGACAAAAAGCCGCAAAACCAAGTTCTATACTAGCCATGATGACCCTCATAAATTCTATAATTGTGGGGCCTCATTTGAGCCTATAAAAAGCCACCTTCAATAATTACCTTAAATATCCACATTTTTATTCATCAATAAATGTCTTAAGTATATCTGAGACAAGGTACAATTAAATTTAAATGTTTTATTATGAAAACTAAATCACATAAACAGGTGTAGGGTATTATATGGTTGGCCTCGCCCGAATATAATTTCTTACTTGTTTTAGTAGTGTTGTTGGGCGGCATATAAGTTTAAAGAATGAACTTTATTGAGCCTTGGATGATAAAAATCTATAGCAGGAGTTTAGATAGCTCTGGAGCAAAAGCACGTACACTGACCGGATGTTCCATATTGTTGTTAGAAGCACAATGGGGCGGTTGCATAAGCTCACTCATTGGTTGAAAAAGACCATCGTTCAGTAGGCCAGAAAAATATAGAAAAGTAAATCAAATTTGAGTTTTTTGTAGTTCCTTAAGGCTGTTAAATTAGATGCATTTAGATCCAAGTAGTATATCCCCAAAAATTAGATCCAATTTGTCTCTTCAACAGAGTTATTTAGTCATTTTTTAAGAACCTTAACTTAAAAATCATATAACAAATGTTTTACATTTTTTTAGTTATGTATTTACTGTTTATCTATTTTATAAATTTAACTAAAATAAATTTTCTGCAAAATATTTTATATAACAACATATTACCGTCATGTTATTATTATTCTAAGCTTTCATAAATTTATCGACTTACCCTTTTCGAATGCCTTTTTCTATTTACATACACACGTACGTTCTCACTCATAAACTATTGACAAAAAATGCAAAAATTCTTATTTCCATAGGAAAATTGCTGGTTTTAATTTTTGTCTATAATAAATTCACTTTGTTTACGCAGACATTTCTTTTGCTACATGTTTTGTAACGTGTTTTTTTCTTTGGCTTTGTTTAATGTAAAACGTTTTTAGTAAAATTACATTGAAGAAACTTTACTTACTTTAAGGCAAAATAACAAAGTAAACAAATTGCAATGACATCATTTTTAAACGGGGGGAAATACGTAGGAAAAGCAATACTCATACGCATACCTTTATTTTCTATTTAAAATGTATTTATTTTTTAACTGGAGAAAAGTATAAATACTCTACATACAAATTCTTCTACTCCTTGGTAATACTAACTGCCACATACTCAGTATTGCATCCTTTTTCTTAAAAAGAAAACCTTTAACACTTACACCGGTGGCAAAAACTGATACGGTAAAAGTTGTATCAGCAACTTAAAACAAACAACCATATTTTGCATTCTCCACATATTTAAGTACATAGCATATGTTTAAATCTGGTTTAAAGGAATTTTAAAAATTGGGTGTTATTCTCCGATAACATAAGCTATTATAGAACAAGTATTTGTTTAAAAAATATTGTTGCTTTTCTTATTTTCTCTCAAGATTTTTAAGACTTCTCCATGATAATCGTATCCTTATTAGATTTATAAAAACTGTCTAGACTGCTTGTTGATGTTATAATCCTTATTAATTTCATTTGATTAATATTCCACAAAATTTTTCTGATTTTGTTTTGAAATTAAGAAACATGTTATACAATTAATTTTCTTATCCCCTGTGGAAATACCTAATGTTAGGGTTTGCAAGCATTATTCCCAAACAAAAAAATAATAATAATGGTGGATTATCTACAATTTATCTTTTGTTTGTCTGTTGAATGTTTTAAGCGGTTCTAATAAAGGCTAGAGAAACTTAAAGCGATGACACAAACAGAAAGCTTCCGATACTTTAACTTGCTCAAACTTTTTCTAACCCTTGCCTTAACAAATATCTTTTGTTAAAGTTTCCGAGGCTGTCAAACCTTGAAAAGTTAATATAATCCAACACACAATATAAAAATTCTTAGGCAGGTTAAAATCAACAAAATGGGTTACTTCTACAGAATTAGTCCATAGATCCATTTGGCTAAGGGGCACTGACCACATGTTGGGCATATATTGGGGACGGTACATTCTATGCGAGACCAGTAGGCGTTGAGCCTATCGCTCCATCACGATCTCTGTTGTACCAGAGCTTTTCTCAACAAGTTCTTCTCTATCTCTGCTAAATGTGGAATTCTTACATCTGCAGAAGAAGCAATCAGTATATCATAATTGTTGGGCGATTCTCAGTCGGTATTTGGACTCCATCGTCTACGATTTCCTAATTATATCTTGCCTTCTTCGTCCAAATGGTGAAGAGCGTTGCTGAAAACTTCCCTAGCGATAATTTCGGTCCAGTGAAAAATTTGAGTATTTTACGGAGATAATCATTCATTATGTTTTGGCCCATCCCCAAAAGAGTACAGTCATCACTTTCACACCTTGTGGATATAGGGGGATAAAATTTCACACTATGGTACTCCTCGTTTAGCTATACGGCTTTAGAATATATTTCACTATCCATTTAGAACTTCTAGGAGTCTCCTTTCACAAGGTCTCTGCTGATTTAAGACCTGAGAAATCCGAGTGGTTATTCCGGTGATGCTGTTTGGTAGATGGACAGTTGTGACAGGAGCGGCGAGTCTAGTGAAATGAAGAAAAGAATTGACTCTCTGTTGCATTCTTTCTTGGTTTTACTATCGGGATGACTGTGTCCTTTTGTATATTACAATATGTTGGCAGGTTGTCAAATAATCGTCTCTCAGCTCGTCAAGGTGTTTCATCAACAGCATGGAATTGTTGCTATGGCCGAAAATTGGGAAGTTTTCATTTCCTTATCACTCTGGTTGCGCAATTAATAGCCGCAAAAAGCGAGCGTCGTTCAGTGTCAGAATTGGTGGCACATTAATTCCCTATAAAGTTCTTTTACAGACCAACATATACTTAACCTTATCAACTGGTGTCATCTTCATTGCTTTCTTACTATCGGAAAGTTCAGAGAAAATCACTTAGCATCAGTCTGTATCCAAACTAGAAGTTTTTGGATTTATCACAATCGATGAAAGAACTATGTAAGATGAAGGTAAATTAAATGGAAACTCTATTTTAAACATAAAGTGACTGTCAGTCACTTAACTGATGCAGTTAAAATATACACATTCAAACATATTCCAAACATACGAACAGCAACAACAATATGTTTAAAATCATAGATAGAATAAAATAAAATACAAAACTAAAAAACGAATAAAACTGAAAGATAAAGTAGACGAAAATACAAGATTAAAGATGGAACGATGATGGCACATTCCAGTCACGATTCACATTCAAAAGGATTAAAGGATTTCTTAGCCATTAACTTGGAATAAGACTTTGTATGTACAAATACGAATGTGGTAGATACACAACAACTACAGCTACTTTATTCTCTACTTTTCTACTTGCAACACCGGCAGACACTTCATTCAACTGTGCCACAGATATATAAGTTATTTGGGTTGCAGTTGTAGACTGTCAGCAGTGTGAGTGTATTAAAATATTCTCTTTTTGTGTTTCAACATCAAATGATGGATTTTAACACTACAAATCGAGACAAGTTATTTTCTTTGGTTTTGTATCATTCATTCATTTTCATTGGAAGTACACAGAATTATAAAATGGTTTTATTTAAGTGGCAATGAACACAACTCGCAACATGAGTTGTGTGAGTTTATTCTTTATTTTATACCACGACAAGTATTTTCTTTTCATTTTTTTATTAGCCAGTGAGAAAGATCAAGAACTTTAATTAAAATGTAACTAAGTGCTTGTAGGAGAATGTAATGTAATATAAGTAGCTGGTAAGTAATAGAGTAAATTGTTTTTAGAGAACTTCTTTCGGCGAGAAAACCATATGAAGAAAATTATAGTGGCCGGATTACTTAAGAAGGAAATTGTTTTATAAAATTGAGGACATCTTTAGATTTCGATTGCCGTGTAAATAGTGGATAACTTTAGCTAGGGATCGCTGTCTATATGATCTTCTAATTGTTGTTTATATAGTGGATAACTTAAGCTTTCGATTGTTGTTTATATAGGGCACATGTTGAGCTCCCAATTTGTTGTCTATATAGTGGAAATTGTCGCTTTAAAAGTTCAGCATATCAAGGCTCTTTAAAGGTATTTTTTCTTTGAAATATATTGGAAATGGTTTAGATATTTCGGATACGTGCGGGCCTTTAAACTTCAAAGACTAATATAGTAGAAGACTAATGAAATGAAAATGAATCTGATGCAATCCGATGATATATATCACACAGATTTCATTTGGATTATAATCCGGTTAAATAATGGTCGTCTAACAATTAATTTCGAGAACATACAACTATTGATGTAATTCCTCTGGTTTTAATAAGCCAACTACCTGTATAGTTAACCCGACGAGATATAAATTTAATCTCTCGATCAGTTACTACTAGGAATGCATAACTGCGGATGCAATCCGAGTAGATAACTAAAAAGGAGATAAATTTCTCTGCTTTTAATAAGATAACTACTTGATAGTAAAGCATGTCTACGGTATATAACCCGACGAGATATATACTTCAGCTCTCGGTTAGTTACTACTAGTTTCGGCTACAGACGGCAAACAACTAAAAATATGAATGCAAAACTACAGATGCAACCGAGTAGATAAATAAAAACTGTAAGAAGTACCGTATGATTCTTTTTTTGAACGATCCCAACCATCTCTTAAAGCCTTCGCCTTTCCAATTAAGAACATTTCAATCGATCAAAAGGGTTTAATTAAAATATGTTTCAAACATATATATTTTCCTTAGAGTTTCTTAGTTAAATTAATTACAACACTTTTAAATTAATTTATCCTGACAGTGCAATAAAAAACCCCAAGATAACCTATCTGCAGTTTTGCCATCCACACACATGATATACATAAGCGAAGAAGGAGTATGATTGTTACTCTTTACTTTTATTTAACTTAAATCCCTGTGCATTTATCAGATCTAACAGTAAAAGGAGAAGGTTGATGTGATTTAACATATCATTTGTAACATAATAAGTAAAATGTTGATTGTATCCTAACCAATGGATATTTTTTTAGACGTTTGGCATCAACTTTTTTCATTAACTAGAAGAAATTCTTATAAATGTTGCTTCTTGAGATTGTTGAAGATTTGTCACTTACTAAAGTGAAGAATATTAAATAAATAATCTAGTAATTCAATAGAAAATTATTAAACTTTAAATTATAATATTAAATTGGAATATATGTATGTATAACATTCAAATATAACTAGTAGCATGATTATTTCTTTTTGAAATATTGATAGAAAGAAAAAAAACCTAAATACTATACAACTGTAAAGTTCTAGGCAAATTGACTTGAATTGAGATTTCAAAAGCACAAAAAAACACTAACTGAGAAAAAAAGAGCATAAGAAAGGAGCAAGGACATCTAAAGAAACATTAGAAATTCCTTTGGGGTTCCTGTTAGCATCAGAATCCGTTCAAGTTGACTTCAATTTTTAGTCATTTTTATTTTTTCGTTGTAGTTGTAGTCATTTGTATAAACCTTTGAAATACACAATGCCCAAAGAAATAGGTAGTTAAGCGAAAAAGGACTTTTTTTTAAGTAAATTAAAGGACATCGAAATATATTGCTCCATATAGAGGAAAAGTCTTTTAAGTATTTCTTTTGATACCAACAGAAATCTTTTTTTTATAGATTTTTGCTATTTTCTGTATCAGAGCGTTATTTAAAGACTTGTGGCCGATTTTTGATGAGCTATATATGAGAGATCACAGTTTTCTGATATTTCATCTGGAGCGTTATATAAGAACTAATATATAATGCATTAATTGGTCTATCTCTTCTTCGGCTACACTGCGCATTTCAGTCCAAAACTGAACACCACTTGCGGCTTCGGGTTTCCAATGAAATTGGCTCCTGCTGCTTATCAGTCCATAAAGCTGTGTTAGTGATGATATTAGGGCAGAAGATGCGCATTATTTTCCTTAGGCATCGATTAACATAGTATTGTCAAGTCTGCCATTCTTTGGTGGTTTCATTTCATGTTTCGCAGCCATAAAGTACCAATGATTTTAGCTGGCGTTAACGCCATATTTGGCGTCGGATTTCCATATTGGCTCCCGCGTCTTGGTATTCCAGAAAGCTGTGTTAGTGATGGTGTTCGGATAGAAGATGCATATTATTTTCCTTAGGCATAGATTAACAAAGGTCTATAAAAACTGCCATTCTTTGGTGTCTAGATTCCATGTTTCGCAGCCATAAAGTACCACCGATTTTAGTTGGCGTTAAATATTCTTTCCTTTCTTTCTCTTTTCAAGAGATCTGAATGCTGCACGTCATTTATTAATTCGACATCTGATATAATGAGGCTTATTGTTCGGATGTTGTTCGTATTTATGTGCATTACTTTGGTCTTAGATATGTTAATTGGCCGCCCAGCTGTTTTACATCGCTCAGCATACCAGTTATGCCCATGTGTTTATGTGCGAGAAGGCAGATGTCATGGACTTAAACCAATTCTCCAAGATTGCCTCTTTTTATAAGTATAACCTCCATATATAATTACATACATATCGTTTTAGGATTTTGACCCGGGATGTGTTGCACTTGATCTTCTTTGATAGTTGTACGTTCATTTTATTTCCTATGAAATAACTTTTCAAGTTGTTCTCGTAACTATGTATGCACATTAGCATCTACTACATATAATGTTGTGTTAGTGATCGACTAAGTGTTGTCGTATGAGTTTAGTAATACACGTACTTATTTGTATACAAGTAAAAGGAACAAGTTTTGAGAAAAAAAGTACATGAGGATACAAATACACATTGATACAAATTTATACACATTAAATGATACATATATCCATATGTATGTAAATACATATATAGATATATGCAAATGTACATACAAATCCTGCAGTTTGAGTGTGATAAGTAGTTACCGATTAATCTTTAAACTGGGGAACTTAATAAATGCAATGCACTACTTTACAAGCTACTAGTGGTTTAAAAAGTAATGATAGTTTTATATAAATTGGAAATTAAACGAAATGTTTAACTTTAAAACTACAGGGTTATTAAAGTTAAAAAAATATATAATTTGATGGTGAGAATGACTGAATGATTCTTTATTTGAATTAAAGGCAAAAACCAACATACATACATGTACTTCCTATATACATACATATAACAGAAGTATATTTTCCATATTTGTTGTTTATGTGTTTGTTTCTATCTCAACACTAGTGTGAGTATCATGTTAAGTAAATAATGACAATTTTATAAAATTCACCACCTTCTATTTGGTATGTTTGATGTGTGTGTGTGTGTGTGCAAGAGTTTTATTTATTTTTTTTTCTTACAGGTCACACAAGTGTTAATATGAGTCATCTGTGCGTGTTCTATTGACAATTTTTACATCACTTACCTTTTTCTGTCCACCACACATCACTGCATCAATTTTCGTCTTTTTTTTGTTTGTGTGTGTGTGTGTTACACTCTAGTAAATGTATGAACTTTTTTGTGTTAGAACTTTTCTTTTGATTAAAGACAGTGGGTCAGAGTTTTGAAGTAAAATGTAGAAAATAAAGTCTCCATATATGTATGTATATACCATGATACAACATTGAGCTTTTCCCAAACCATGATATTCAATCTGAAATTCAAATTATCTTTAAAATAGCGAAGTTTAAGGTCAAACAAGTTGTTAACTTATTAAAGAAACGCCAAGGTATTTTCATTATGGATGTCAAATTAAAATTTCGCTTTATTAGCAGAAACAGATAAAAATCTTGAGCGATCACGGATCTTGTCTAATTTTGTAATTTGAGTTTTTTTCTTGGACCTGGACTCAGGGGTGACCTCTACTTTTCCCGTGCATTATGTTGGAACTAAGGAAACAGGTTGTGGGAATGGGGATAGAGGAAGTAGTGTTTGTGGACATTTAATTTAAATCTCCTCGCATCGAAATTGGCAGGGAATACTTTTGCAGGAAGCTTGTTCCACATACGAACGGTGCAGCCGAAAAACAAATTATCTCTGTAATGCGTTGCGCGGTCTTGATGAATGTCGTGTATTGTGTAAAAATATAATGGTATCGGGAACAAATTCCCTAATTTTAACACTCGATAGAACAGTGAAATATACCAAACGTTGTGACGGTGCTCTACAGACTGCGTTCGGAGGAATATACCCACATGACATAGTTATTGATAACGTCTAGAATTCGGGCAGTAGTTAATCACACTGTACACTTTTACGAACGACAAACAGGTTTTATTGCCTCTAGGGGTATTAATAATTTTAAAACGAAGGCGCTGCTCGTTTAGTGCTGTTTCGCTTCAGTTTGTATGTTACGCGGAATTCTGAAAGCTTTCTCTCTGGATCCGATTGCATTTTTGAACTTCTGAAGAAAACCAACGTTTCGTAGCCTTCATTGTTGGAATGAATGTTTTCATACCCAGCATAATTGTATTTTTAACCATTTTCGCCATGGCATTGACATTATTGTTTAGGAAAACAAATTGCCGAAAGAATTCGTTGAACTCAGCCTAGCGAGCCTTTTCATAAATAAAAGTTAAACGTTTCGTAGCTATTTCTGAAACGATGCGAAGTTTAGAGAATAAAAAGGAGGCAAATATGGTACAGTGATCTGAATTACCGAGAGATGCAAGAGTGTTTACTTAATACTTTTTTAGGTGTGTATGAAAAAGATCAAAGATATTGGTGATCTCCAACACATGAAATACGCGCAAGCTGGCGAATATTGGCCTTCTGGTGTTGGCTGACTTGAATTGCGAAGCCATGAGCAGTTTTAAACATTGAAATCATCGGCAACTACAATTTCTCTGTTCGGATAACTCTCAAAGATCTTTAGTATAGAATTGGAAAGGGTGTCGAAGTTAGATATAGAAGTATCCCTTCCCCTGTTTGGACTTCTGTAAAGAAACCTAAAGTGCAAATAGTCCAGATTTTGATACCATACCTGCCTAATGGTTTTTAGCACTGAAACACAACTTATTGAGCGATTAAAAAGCGATAGGAGGTGATACCTAGGTATTTAAAAATCAGCATTCTTAGACACCTGGGTTTCACATAAAACAAAAACATCCGGCCGATGGAGACAAACTTAAGCATATATAGAGAAAAAATTCCACTTTAAGCAACGTCGATACGTAAGGGACTCGCTTTTGATTTCCCGTTTTCTTATGAAATATCCTTTTTTAATTTCATCATTTTTGAGATGAGTATTGTTCATATTACAGATAGAAACTAATTAAGTTACAGCTAAATTAAACATCCTTCAATGCATCCCTTAACATGTCACTGTGACTCCTTTAGTCATTTTATTCACTCGTTTCTGCCAAATAAAATTCTAAACAATGTTTGTTTTCAGCTTTTAAGTATTCAACAACTATTTTTTTTCTTCACTCTCCTTGTAAATCTTTACCATGCATACAAGGATACAGAGAATCAGTTTTTTTGTCATAAATTCATGTATAGATGTTAGACAAAATCATAGAAAATGTTGCATTTGAACTGATTTTTTAAGTATTTTTATTTTTTTTTTTTGGTTTTTGTTGCTGTTCACATACATAAAATTGCAACAAACTCACTCGTAAATATCATACATACAATCATGTATTCATTCATTCTAACATTCATTCATTTTAGTGTAAAGAGAAAAAAAGTTGAGTTCAGCATTGAATTTGTATGTTTGATGGTTGGTTCGTTTGTTGTTTGGTTGTTGATATGATGTTGGTGGCAGTGGCAGCAGCCAACATAAGAAGCAACTACAAGAGTGAGTACTTAATGACTATTTAATGTTTGTCATGTCTGCTGCTGCTCTTTGCTGCATGTAACAACTGACCTATTTCAAAAAATTTACTTTTTAAATCTTGTCGTTATTGTTTTGTTCTTCTTGTTGTTGCTGTTGCTGTTGCATGTTTAGTTTTTAGTTTTATTATATACGGAGACCTCGTTTCCAAAACAGTAATATGCCTTTAGTTGTTGTTTTTATTATTATTTTTCAAGCTTGTTTTTATTTATTTTGTTTTTAATACTCGTATGATTGTAGTTTTATTTTTTCATATGCACTTTTTATGTTGGTTTTTTGTTGCAAACAATTGTCAAATTGTAAATACATTTATATGTTTATATAGTTTTTGTTTTTATTGCACTCGTATGCAAAACTAAACTTAACAACAATTTAGTTAAATTAAGTGACATTAGTGTTTTTGTTTAAATTTTTGAAATTTTTGTAAAGAAGTTTTAAGGGAAATAAAAAATTGTATTATTTTAAGATTAAATTTTAATTTTCTTAAAGTTGAAAGAGTTCTTATTAAAGAATTTTTGTAAAAATATGTGATTACTTTAATTTTACATCCGAAATAAGTTTCATATGATGAAATAATTGAGAAAACAGAAAAAATAGTGATAATTTCAAAAGTTTGTTAGTTAGTTTAAAAGGAGGATGTACATATATACATCAAATCCGAAGAAATACACTAACCTACCGGAGGCCACAATTTCACAATTGCACTATAAAACAAATTGATCTAACAATTGACAAATTTTCTATAAAAATGTAGATCGATTTTGATTACTTTTCTAGAAAAAATGTATATCTCTGACAAGAATTGTTGATCAGATTCTGACAACTTTTTTGTGAAAAAAAGTTGATAAGATTCTTAGTAGATTTTGATTTCTATAGAAGAAGTTGATTAGATTCAACAGCTCATCTATAAAGAATAAAAAGTTGATCTTACAACTTTTCTAAAGAAAAAGTTGACCTTACAATTTTTCTAAAGAAAAAGTTGATCTTACAATTGAAAACTTTTTGTGAAAAAAGTGGATCAGATTCTGACAACTATTTTATGGAAAAAGTTTATCAGATTCTAAAAAAGTTGATCATATTCTAATGACTTTTCTGCGGAAAAAATTGATCTTACAATTGTCAACTTTTTTACTGATTTTACAACTGACAAATTTTGTATAGAAAAAATTGATCAGATTCTGATTAGATTTTGATTTCTATAGAAAATATTGATCAAATTCAACGCACAGCTCATCTATAGAGAATGAACTTTTCATTCTTAAAACTGACAACTTTTTGAGAAAAAAGTTGATTAAAATTTGACAACTATTCTCTGTCAGATTCTGACATCTTTTCTACAGAAAAAGTTGATCGGATTCTAATAACTTTTCTATGGAAAAAGTTGAGTTTACAACTGAGAACTTTTTTGTATAAAAAATTTATCTAACAGTTTATCAGATTCTGAAAAAGTTGATCAGAATCTGATAACTTTTCTATGGAAAAAGTTGATTTTACAAATTGTTTTTTTTTTGATCTTACAGTTTTTGACTCCTATAGAAAAAGTTGATTAGATTCAAAAGACAACTCAACTATAGAAAAGAAAAAATTTATCTTACCACTGACAACTTTCTGTAAAAAAATTTGGTCAGATTCTGACAACTATTGCCTGTCAGATTCTGACAACTTTTATACGGAAAAATTTAATTGGATTCTAGTAACTTTTTTATGAAAAAGTTGATTTTATAACTCAGAACTTTTTTTGTATAAGAAATGTATCTTACAAAAACTTTTCTGTAGAAAAAGTTGATCTTACAACTGACAACGTTTCTTTAGAAAAAAGATTCTGACAAAATTTCTAATAAAAAAGTTGATAAGAACATTCCTATGGAAAATTTTTCAGCAAAGTCTGATCAACTTTTTTTTATAGAAATCTAACAACTTTTCTATAAAAAACTGCATCAGATTTAGACAACTTTTCTATAAAAAAACTAGATCAGATTAATATAACTTATCTTAAAAAATTAGATTTAATTTTTACAGCTTTTTCCATGAAAAGGTAGCTATATTTTCTAGAGAAAAGTTGGCCAGTTTTTGGAAAAAAGTAACTATGATCTTCTATTGCGAAACTAATGAGCATAAATGTTTAAAGAGGCATTTGAAAGATATGACATCTCCTGTGCATCAAATTAAATTAAATTTTCTTTTATGTAACCACAAATTAAAGTAGAAATGTTGAGTTATTTGTTTATTATATATTAAGACACTTTTAAATTAATTTATTTCTTTTGTAATAATATTCATAATAAAGTTTTCTCTATACAAGTTATTCTATTTCTTTGCATTTTCATTTGGCAAAAAATTGTTTGTCATGTCCAAGTACATGATTAACTTTTGCATCGTGTTTACAGACCACACGACCGTGTTCGTAATACGTTTTTATTTTATTTTCTATTTTATTTTTTTTGTTATAACAATCAAGAAGAGGTCATCTAAATTGACCTTCATAAATACGCATCGTACTCGAACATAAACATTATTTTCAGTTTCTTCGTTTTTTTATTATATATATTTTTTTGAGAATTTCTTTGTTTTCTTTTCTACACAATTGATTGTTTATTGGTGTGTATGCGTTTCAAGTCCATATACATATGTATGTATATGGAGTTGGTTTGTACCCGTAAACAATTTGCTGGGGGTTGAGAAAATAATGGGTTTTAGTGTTTAATGTAATTATCGTGTGCGGATAGCAGTGGGATATGTATGTTTTTGCTATAAATTTAGTTTGGTTTAAGGTGTTTGCTTTTGATCTATAATCTCCAGCTTTAAGCTTACTAGTTTTTTTTATAACGTTTGCTGGGTTATCTAATAGATATATTTATTTATACATATATACTGCTTAGTATCTCCTGTGTGTGATTATTTTCTTTTTTACAAATTTTCTCCTTCTTTGTTCATATGTATTTATTTTTTTAATTTTCTTAAAACATGCACAAAAAAAAAAACGCAAAACTTTTCCTTACCTAATGCCAACTTTGTCTCGGTAACTGTGCTAGAATAAAACACAAAAACAACAAGCCTGGCTGACTGCTATGACACAGACTGAAAATGAAACTCCAACGTCTCGAAGAAGAACTTAAATGAAAGATGAAAATAAAGTAATGAAGTCTCCTAAAAATAACCAGCCATTTTGTTTTTGTAATTTTCCAATTTGGCTGCCAAATCGTCGGGTTTGTGGCTCTCGATTCTACTATTCTCTATTCAAATTGTAATCGTTCTGTTAGAGTGTTTACCTTAATGGTCTGAAATTTATGGCACTACAGGACAAACAACAACATCAATGAAGCATAAAACGAAAAATTCTGTATTTGTATGCTTTTTTTTTCGCCAAAAAAGGACATGACTATACTCGTTTATATTCTACACGATGTTAGAATTTGTAAATAAATATTAGTATTTATAATTTTTTATATTATTGCTGTATTGTTGTAGTTGTTCTCCATACAATAAATGATGTTTTGAATGTATGAATTTGGCACAATGACAGCGGAGGACTTTATTTATTTTTATTATTAGGCAGGTTAGAAAGCGAGTGTTTTTAAGTGGGAGATGGGAGTAGGTAGAGTTGGTGGCTTAAATATTTATATAGTTTACATGTTAAAGGAGTTGAATTTCTTTTAAAATAATATATGAATGTAGGAAAATGTTTTTCCTTAACTTAGTCAAATGATCAATTCATGTAAACATTTTCCTAGAAAAACTTGATCATATTCTGCAAAGCTTTTCTATAGAAAAAGTTAAAAACAATTATAAAAACTTTTCTATGTAAAAACTTAATCAAATTATCACAATGTTTTTGGAGTTAATTTGATTGCCACCTCTTTTCTATACGTAGAGAAAAAAACATTGTTGTGGTAAACATGCTCTAAGAGCAACATATTATGGTTAAAATTATGATTGAAGTCTAAATATATTATGGTTATTGTAACAATTTTAACAATATATGATTAATACAGTTGGAATATTTTATCATAACATTTTTATTTACTTTAGTATAATTTGTTATACATAACTATATTATGATCCAATGGGATCAAAATTTCGTTACATATGGAAATCAAATTTATTTTGATTACTGAATCAGTAAAATTACAGTTTCTAAAAAAGCAAAAAGTAAAAACATACAATACATGACACAATTCACAAAATTCTATTTGATTCACAAAATATAACCACATTATTCTATACAAAGTGAAATACTTATACATACAATGTTATAAACTAAATGAGAATTGTTTCAACTCATTGTATTGTCGCGTGAAACAACAAACACACAAACACAAAATAATTTGTGTGAGTTAGTTAGTTTACACATCAAATCCGAAGATATGCACCTAAGCCTCTATCGGGCCTGTTGTGCGCTCATTAACCAGTGTCACAGGTGGGAATGGAACCCACCACCTCCGATCTACCAGACTACTACACTAACGACTAACATACCGGAGGCCACATATGTTTGAGGTGTGTTGCTAAAGTTGTTTTGTTATTGTACCAACCTAGACCTAGATCAACATAACATACAATGGTTATATAACATATAGCAACATAACATAAATGGTTGTACGTAACATAATATGTTTAATGTTCTATAATTGCCATTAACAAGAAAATGATTGCAGTAACAACAATAATGTTTAAATAGAATTAAAAATAACAATTATATGTTTTTGATAGCAATATATTGTCACAGTGAACATAGTTTAGTTATTTCAACCATGTGAACCATGTTTTTTCTCTGCGTGTAAAGAAAAAGTGGATCAGACTCCGATAACATTTCTAAAGAATATGTTAATCAGATTTAGACAACGTTACTAGGGAAAACTTTAATCAGATTCCGACTTTTTAAAAAAGAAAATTATTTTGAAATTAAATTTCGACAACATTTCTAAAGAAAACGTAAGACAGATTTTGACAACGTTTTTGAAAATATTTATCAGATTCGAACTTTTCTATAGAGAAAGTTATACAAAATCTGAAAAATTTTTCAATAGAGAAGGTTATTGAAAATCTGAATATGAAAACTTTTCTATGTAAAAACATAATCAGATTTTAACAATTTTTGTATTGTTCAGTTTCTTACAACTTTTCTACAGAAAAACTGATAATACAATCACGACTTCTTGGTAGAATAATTTGATTTGATTGCAATAACTTTTCTAGAGAAAAGGTCGATCAGATTCCGGCAACATTTCTAGAGAATTTGTGTGAGAGATATGTATATGAGATTCTGACAACTTTTCTATAGAAAATGTAAATTAGATTCTGACTTTTCTATAGAGAAAGTTGTTTAAATTCTATAGATAGAAGGTTGTTAAAAATCTGACAATTTTTCTATAGAAAAAGTTTGTTTTCGATTGGAACAACTTTTCTTAGGAAACTATTGAGCAGAGCCCAAGAAGTTTTCTAGAGAAAAAGTTGGAATGTTGATTCCAGAAACTTTTCTATGGAAAACATCGTTTATGGAAACATTTCTACAGAGAAAATTGTTTCAATTTTAGCAACTTTTCTGTAGAGAAAGATGTTTCAAATCTGACAACTTTTCTATGAAGAAAGTTGTTTTATAGAAACAATTGTTTTAAACTTTCATAACATTCCTAGAGAATATGTTGTTTAGATTGTAAAAACTTTTTAAGACAAAAACTTTTTCTCCTTTTTATTTCTCTAAAGAGAAAGTTGTTCTATAGAAACAACTATTTAAACTTTTACAACTTTCATAGAAATTATGTTGTTCACATTCTAAAAACCTTTCTAGTCAAAAATTTTTCTCCTGTTAACTTTTCTATAAGTGGAAATCAACTTTTCTATAGAAGTTGCCAAAATGTTTTTTAAATTCCTTAAAATTTATAATAGAGTCCTTAAATATCCTTTTTCTGCTAAATAAAATTATTTTTATTCTAACAACATCTTTAGCTAAGAAATATAAAAAAAATATTCTAAATTGCTTTAAAATGTCCTTGGAACATAAATCATAGAAAGAGATCTTTATTAAACTCTTAGCTATAACTCATGAACATAAACAATAACAAACAGCTTAACTTAAATCAATTTCTGCTTAATTATGGCTGAGCCCCTGTAGCCCTGTTAGATTTTACATGCAAAAACTACTGCCTATTAATAACTTAAAAGCAATTTTAAATCATCAAGAAACAACATTATACTCATCATCGTCATCATGCTCACCGACATCATCATTATACTCTTCAGTGTAATTGTAACAGATTCATGCTCGAAAGGAGCTTAAATACCTACACTTATACATCTACAATATTCGTCCTTGCCAACTATAATATTTTTATTCATTTTTTATAAATTTTGTCTCTAACATTTTTTTTCTCTGTTATAGTTGTTTGCCATTGCATTGATTTACAAGGATTTTTCTTGTAAACTGATAAATGGTTTGTTTTTTCCTTTTTGAACTGGTTATGGCAAAAAAAATGTTGCTTTCATCTTTCAACTCTATTCCATGAATCTATACTCCATAAACATAGTTACACAAATAACAAACCTACATACAAATTTCTATTGAAATCCATACTTTAGGGCAATGAAAATACCTGCAAGTAAAATGACATTTAGTATAAAATCTAATAACGTTGGTCTAGTGAATTCGTTGCAAATGTTACAAGGAAGACAGTCAGGACATACGTACACACACACGCACACATATCAACAAACACTCTCACTAATATAATTTCGCTTTTGATTATAACGACAATAAACGATTTTATTTAGGTTACTGATACTTGTGACCTTAAAGACACACAGTTACATACTTATATGCACATATTTATTAGTGTATAAATGGCTGCTTAGGTGAATGTGTATGTGTGTGTAAATTTCATATATTTAATAATAGTCCATTGTCAGTAAATTGTTAAATTAACCTTTAAGATGTCTTTACTACGTTTTTTTTCTGTTATATATTTCTGCTCTGTTTTTCTTTCTTTAGCTTCGTTTGCAATATGTGGCAATTGCTGTGTGTTCATTTTTTCCTTTAAGGTATATCCTGTCGTCTGGTATTAAGAATCTGATGTCATTAGCATGTTCATATATGACTTATAAGTATGTTTACATATGCGTTACTTATATGGTAAATAATGTTTTCGTATTTTTTCATAATTATTTTAATATTCATAGTGATATCTTTTTGTAAAGCTTTATCGGAGTTTTCTAGCTTTAAGCATAACTGCAATTATTTAACACACGTACATACATATGTATATCAATTTTATGAATGTACAAATTATGGGAATTTAAAAAATTTATCAAATCTGATTAAATTAAACTAAATTAAACTTTTTTATCTGAGAAAGGTCAAAATTAGAACATTTTTTTTAGAAATTTGTCAAAGCTTTCCTTTTCCATTAAAATCTTGTCCTAATCTCAACATTTTCTTAATTGGATCTAACTTTTCTATAAAAATATTGTCAATATCTGAACAGACTTTATTATGAAAATGTTATTACAATATGATCCTGCAAATCATATTGTCATTAGAAAAATTATCATAATATGATACTCTTTTTCAGTAGAAGCGTTGTGACATTTTCATAAACATTTTTAATAGCAAATTTCTTGTAATTTGATCCATTTTTTCTATCGAAAAGTTGTCATAATCTAATAAACACTTTGTGTACAAAAGTTTTCTAAATCCGATCAACACTTTTCAATGGAAATGTTGTCACTATTTCTTCTTTTTTACTTTTCAGGGCTTCTTTTACGGTTGATTTTGCTAACGTGTCTTCGAAATATCTGGCTCGGCGTTCGCATCCTTATTCGAATGATTCTGACTTGAGGTTTCTTTGATTGAAGTATCGTTTGGATTAGAGTGTCTATTAGGTAAAGGGGAGCTCAACTCATCGAGAGAGCTGAACCTTTTTTTAGATTTTTCCTTTGGAATCTTTCTCAACTTCCCCCTCTCAACTCCAGAAAGTCTTTTCTGAGTAGTAGATAAATACTACTACTGTCACTTACCTCTTTTACCATAAGCTCTACTTCATTCTTTTTGGGATTTGCTATAATGGTATTATAATCGGGTGTGAATTCAAAGTCGGAGCGCTGACCAATATTTAAAGGCTGAGTTAGCTTAGAGCTCTTTGGGAGTACATCCTTCTCTTTTACCTTTACGTTTTTACCATTGTCCGCTACGGAGGCAAAGGTACCCGGCTTAGTAGTAGTCTTCTTCTCATGATTGCAAAATGACGATGACACTTAACTCGCGAGTAGATCAACACTTGCCGCAGGCAGTGGATTATTTAGGTCCTGCACCATATACAAGTTTCCCAGGTGGTGGACAATATGCCCTCTAACAGCATAAGGATAACTAAAGCTGGAAGAGGACAGATGGTCCATCACTACCCCCTATCAACCACCCTGAGATGCGCTCAGTTGGAAAAACGGAAAAACTTTTCCGATAAAAAGTTGTTAAAAAACTTTTTCTATAAAACAGTTCTCTGAATAAGATTTCTGTGGAAGAGTTGTAACAATATAATTAACTTCTGCTATAGAAAATATGGCACAATTCGATCTCATTTTCCAATACAAATATGATTTTCTATAGAATATACAAAATTTTTAATTTCTTCTATCCGCAGAAAAAAACATGGTTTGACATGGTTACTATAACTAAACTATGTTTACTATAACAATATATTGTTATCAAAAACATATAATTGTTATTTTAATACGACTTAAACAATATTGTGGTTACTGTAATCATTCTTGTCTTCATGACAATTATAAATTTGAGTATGATTCACATTGGATCATAATATAGACATATATAAAAAACAATATTATGGTAAATACAAAATATTATTATGAAATACTTCAATTGTATAAGATAACCATACTAACAATAACCATAATATATTCAGACTACAATCATAATTTTTATTATAATATGTTGCTCTTAGAAAATGCTTACCACAATCATGTTTTTTATCTTCGTTTATAGAAAAGTTTTCGAGATCTCAAAATCTCTCTCTCTTTGTCAATAGAAATATTGTCGCTATATATAAACTTTCCTTTAAGTTGTCTTAAACCAAAGAGTTATATCTTTGGAAACCTAAAGAAAATCTATATAAATTTTTTCTTTAGAAAAGTAATCAAACCAGAATAACTTTTTCCATAGAAAAGCTATCTAAATCAAATTAACTTTTTCCAAAGAAACTTTTCCAGAAATATTTTTTTTATTTTATTATTTTTACTGTTATTTTATTTAAAAATTGTTCATATACATTTAAGTTATTAATAAATTTATAGCACATCAAAAAACACGTGTAGTACATAACAAAATGCTATTAAACATCCTTTTGTTTATTTATTAGTAAAACTTTTTTCTTGCCTCCATGTTGTATTCAATATTCATTGTTTTATTTTGAAAAAGTTGGGTTCACAATTTCCATTAGCTAACAGAATTTTAAATATTTAATAAAAACCTTGACTAAATAAGGATTTTCTTCAGTAAATTTAAGGCAACCCTAATACAATACGTAGCTGCTTATTTGTATGACTTTTCAACATGACAAATCTGGTTTTACCATCATTTATCATTGGCATAGAAAAAATACTAAATTTAACATATCACATCTTTTGTTTCTATTACGCTTATGTACATAAGTATAACTCTTATAAGTTGTATCCCAACCACATATTGATTGTATGTCGGCAAAATATATTTATGTGTATGTTACCAATAAAGGCTACATTTCTTAAAGGCTAACGTGTAAGTTTGAGTTTTATGAATGTGTAAGTGCGTGTAAAGTTAAACACATACTTACTTGTTTTCTTTCCACATTTTCATTTTGTGTCTTTTCTCTATCATCATTAACTATTTTCTATTAAGTCTCATTATAGAGTTGTTCGTTAGCTTTACAACATATATAAAGATTTCATAGGCTTGTTGTGATCCTTTTTTCTGTTTTCTTCATTTCTTCGTGTCGTTGTGCTTTTGTTTAAAAAAAAATATTCTTACAACGTTTATTTGTTTTGTTACCAATGTTACCAATAATGCCACATGATAAATTATGCACATCACCGAATTAGGTTAGTAGCTTTTTGTTGTTTTTTTTTTTTGTTCTATTCTATTGCTTGTTTCTTCAACTTCTATTTTCATTTAGAATTCTTGTCCTTTTTTATTTTGGTTTGGTTTTTTTTTTTTTTTGCTAATCTTATACTCGACACTTTTGTTTAGGCCATAAAATGCGTAGGCTGTCGTTAAAGTGAAATAAAAGTGTCCAGCTTTCGAAATGTGTAATTTATTGTCATTACAAAAATAGATATAAAATTGGCCGTATACCAATAAAGAGGCTATTATTGTGGGTAACAATTTAATGTTGGAAATTTTTATGAAATTTTTACAAAAAGTAGAAAATTTAATAAGTATCGGATTTGCTGGATAATGATAATTACGACAAATTTCGCAATTTGATTAGCTTTTTCTAAGACGTTTTGAAATACCTTAACAATTTTTTATATAGAATCGTACCTTCCCCACTATAGTGGGGTAGAGTATTAAAGTTGTCAGAAAAGTTGTCATAATCTGATGAAAAGTGGTGAATATTTGAACAGCATTTTATATAGAAATTTTTTTAGAATCTGACTAACTTTTCAACAGTAATGTTTTCAGAATGTAAACAAGATTTTCTAAAGAAATTTTCTCACAATCTAAACAACTTTTATATGTAAATGTTGTCACAATCTAAACAACTTTTTCTAGAGAAAGGTATAAATCTGAACAAATTTTAAGATAATGTTATCACAATCTGATAAATCTTTCTATTATTGTCAGAATCCGAAGAACAATCTTTTCATATTATAAACTACTCTTTCTAGAGAAAATATGTTAGAATCTCTACAAGTTTTTCTAAAGAAAACATTTTTTTCCATCGGAAGGTTTTCACAATTTCAACAACATTTTCTATATAAAACTTTCACATAAACTGAACCATTTTTTCTATTGACAAATTGTCACAATCTGAAAAACTTTTTCAATAGGATAGTAGTCAAAATATGATCATCTTATATTGTCAGAACAATTCCTTTTCGAATAAATTCTGCAGGCACAAATTGAAGGATTATGAACAACTTTTTTTAATTGAAAAGTTGTCAAAATCTTAACAACTTTTCTATAAAAATGACATAATATTAAGAACTTGTTCAATAGAATCAACAAAAAACAAGTTGTAATCAGAGCAGCTTTTTCTATAAAAACCTTGTCAGAATATCTATTACTAAATTGTCACCAAAGTGTTTAAAATTGTTAATAACATCCGTTGTCAAAGTATATACATACGTATAATAAGGCAACGTTGACAAAATTACAAGAATTCGTCGTCGAAATCTAAGTTTTATACACATCCGTTGTCAAAATGTTAACAAACACTTTGGTGGTAAGCTCACTGTTGACAACAATCCGTGAGCTTAACACGTTTGTTAACATTTAGATTAAAGATTTGTATAAAATTTAGATTTCGACAATGAATTGTTGCAATGTTGACAACGGTGCGTTCTTAACATTGTATAGTGTTGTCGTACATATGTTTATACTTTGATAAAGGTTGTTGCTAAAAACTATGAACACTTTGTTGTCAATTTGGTACCAGACTGTATATTTCTGTGTATAAAGACGTCATATTATGCACAACTTGTTCTATAGAAATATGATTATAATCTGAACAACTTTATCTGTAGATGATTATAACATATCTTAACAATGTTTTCACAATAATAGAAAAGTTGTCCTACCTTTTCTAAGAAATATTGTCACTTTCTTACAATCTTTTATTATACACAGATGGAAAAATAAATATTTACGCCTGTTACTAAATTGACATCAAAGTGTTTATAATTTTTAAATAACATCCGTTGTCAACTTTTTTGTAGATGATGTTTAAATCTCCACAATGTTGTCACAATCTAAAAAACGTTTTATATAGAAATATTGTCATAAACATTTCCAATTTGAACACCTTTTTTTAAAGGAAAAGCTTTCAGAATCTGTAAAACTGAAAGTTTTCAGAATCAGATAATCTTTTTAATTTGAAAAGTTGTCATAATCTAAGTCTGAATCATAACCTAAAGGAAAACTACTCATCTCCCTATCCTCCTATTATTTGGCATGCAAGATGACTAAAAAGCAGCCTAGATTCAATATTAAGATTCAAACACTCCTTTTTTTGTTCTGGTTACTATTGATGCCATCCATGAGATGTCGTTGTTGCTGCTGAGTTTGCCTAATCTATGTGTCAGAGATTAGGTTTACCAGAAAATAATATGTGTGTGTACCACATATACATACATATGCGTATGTAAGTATATGTATGTGTAAAAGTTTATTGGCCATTACCACCAACAGTCGTCAAACACTATTGAATATTCTTGTATTTTTTATGGGTTTCTTTTAGTTTTCATGATTTAAAATTTCGCAAAACAATGTGAGTCGGCAACTTTGAATTTGAATTCTTAACATTTCTAATCAGTTAATTTGTAGGGTTTGCTTCGTGTAAAGAAAAAGCAACAACAGGAATTTTCCATATAAATCATAATATGACAAGAGTTTTTTTTGTGTTTGAAATTTAAAGCATTTGCTTGTTAAGCGTTAAAGTATGAGTGAAAAGGACAATCAGTTTAAATGGCATATAGAATGAGATCTTGTTTTCTACAAAGAAAATCAAATAGTTATTTTAATGAATATCTTGTAGGTACATTTATTAAATATACATGAGAGAAAGAAATGCATTTTCATTAAGTTTGAAAAATTACTAATTATAATACAAGGAAAATTCTTTATTTTTTTAAGTAATAAAAAATTTCCTTTTGTATTTGTAATTTAGTTGGAAATGATTTCAAAATTTATATAAAAAGATTTATATAATTTTTAAAATCATGTTTTAGTTTTACCCTCCATTGGTGGAAAATGATTAGGTTTAAGCAACCAATAAGTGGCTGAGGGCACAATATTTCCTTTTGCTTTCAAAGGTTTACGTGATTCCTCAATATTCGTTCGATCAAGTGCAGGTTTCTTTAATACATTACTATTTACTAATTGCTCACTTAACTTGTCTTCTTTTGCAGGGTAACGTATAAAATGTGTCTTTAATGGCGTTTTTTGTTTATTTTCTTCATTGGAATCTGGAAAACCAGGTACATTTCTGCTCTCTGAAATGGTGGTTCTATGATAAAGTTTTTGTCTTTTTAACGGTTTTACAGTTTCGGTTAAAGGAATAATTGTTTTCTTTCTCTCCAATGTATTGGCGATATCTTTGATTTGCTTGTGAATTTGGGGTTTATTAGGTATTTGCTTTTTTTGCTGCTGTTCTTTAAACTGGCTACAGTCTTTTGCATTAACTGCTGGTCCATTCGTTGTTTTGGTCTCCATACCTTTGCCTGCTACTTTTAAACGATTTTTTAATAACTTATCTATAGCCATTAGATCTTTTTGTATTTGACCACTCACTTTCATGGCCCGTTGCATAGAATCTAATTTGGAACTCATATGTTGATTGCGGGTAGGCATGATTAAAGCAGCAGGATTATGTTGTGTTATAACAGATCTCTTAGGAAGAACTTTATCCACATTACTTTTAGCGGGAGTACAATAGTTACGCATTGAACGTTGCTTATCCTCCTTGCGGTACAAAATACTACCACTAGAACTACTAACACTAGAACAATAACGTTTTGTATTAAAGATTTTATAAGAAGTTGTTTTCAGTAGTTTTCTAGGTGTAAGTGGTGCGGGTTTCCTGCTCATATTCATTAGATTACATAACATTTGGGTCTCGTAAACATTACTATTACCCTTTAAAGGTTTAATTCCTGTTGTCTGTTGCCGTTTACGCTCTAGCATTTTATATCTTTCTACTGGTCCATAATTTTCCGATTTGACTTCGGTCGCCAATTTGTTCCGCTGCAAGCCATTTTTAAAAGTCATTGGTATTTGTTTGTATAATTTTCCTATGCAGGTATTAACAATTTCGTTGGTATTTTTGGATAAGATTTTAGACTGTTAGTGGAAAAATTAAATTTTTACAATAGTGGTCTTTAAGTTTTAAATATGCGCTTACATTTAGATTGAGATTTGTCCTTATAATTTTATTCAAATTACTGCTGGTCATTTTGGGGTTTACAAATGTATGAATTTCCATAAAACAAAATAAATTTTCTCACAAATTGATTGTAAATTTTCAACTTTTGATGTTACTTTTTATATTATTCGTTTTTTTTTCATGGAGACGAGTTGTATTTAATGTTAGTGAAAGTGTTTTATTTGTGGAACATAATTATGTCAAGATATCTTATAAATATATATGTATATATAAATATCTCGTTATCTTTAATTTGTTTTCTTAAGGCGAGATATATAAAATCAAGCTATTGTTCGAACTAGCAACTAGTCAAGAAAATATGCTGAAGTTTTAAAGAGAACATACATATATTTGTACATATTGGAGGAGTACACTTACTTATCAATCTGCTAATGAATATGATCAATTTTGTGTTAAAAAAAATTATTAAAATCTATTAAATAAAGTCGAAAAAGCATGATTTTTGTTATAACGATCATTTGTGATCATTTTGGTTCTCAATATATCAATTAAACATTCCATGTTTGTCGAGATGCTAATGTGAGACTTGGACCTAATTTAGACAAATGCCTGACAGTGGCAAAGAAAGTGCTTCAGAATTTCACTGTCCGCTCCACATTCTCTACTTTCGTCATAATCCTTACGTCCTAACTTGTAAAGATGTGCCTGTAATCCTGTGTACCAACTTAGAATATGTAGCATCAAACTAACATCAGACTTGTTTATTTTTAGGAGATTTCTAGTCTTGCTCTCATCAGGGTCATCCCATAGAATCTTTGTGATTCTGTCCACCGTTTCATTATTTCCAGATTCCTTTTGGGATTATCTCAGCTTTTGTTGTGTCGAATGATTTTCCGTTCATCAGGTTAACTACATCGAGCTCTTCCCTCTTTAACTCCGAGTAGCCTGGTAACCAGATGATATAAATCTTACCTCTGGGAGAATATTTCAGTTAGAGCTATTTTACACTCCAATACGGAGTTAGATTTAATTCTATCTACTGCTTTCGTTGGTTTTGTAATGGGTTGGCTGTAACTGGATGTTCTTCCCTGGGGAAAAAACTTCCGGTTGATACAGCTGTTGCTGAGTTGACAATATTTGGCCGACTGCTCTAATGTTCCGCTTGATCAAAACATTCTTTCTGGGATCATTGTTTCAAAGATATTGACCTATTCTGTGTCGTTTAAGTATTATACATTGATGATGTATTCTATAATCACTTTTGGCAAGTTCAATGGGTGAAATGTCAATTCAATTTGTGATTCTTTAAGTTTTCGGTTCCCATCTGTGGCACTGGTTAAGGTGCGCAGATTGAAGGTGATGGGTTCGATTCCTACCTGTGGCACTGTGGTTAAGGTGCGCACAACAGGCCCGATAGAGGCCTAGGTATATTTCTTTGGATTTGATGCATATATGTACATCCTCCTTTCAGACTAACTAATTGAATCTGGAGGACTGTGAATTATGATCATAAAATGAGTGCAGAATTGTTAAGCATGCTTTAGTTCGGAATATTGATGTATCAGCATCCGTGATCGTGTTGGATCATTTTTGTTTTCAATAAAAATTTAAAAATTTGAAAAGTGAATCTTTAAATCTGTAATACTTTCACATTTTCAAGCAATTTTGTATAATTATTAATTAAAAATTCAAGCAGAAAAGTTTTATAATTAAAACAGTTGAAAGCATCGATCCTCAAGAAAACAATGGAAATCATATATGACTAAATACAGCCATTGATATAATATAGAATCTTAAGGGAGAATATAAAATAATGATAAATTTTTGTGTTCTTTTAATATTTATTAAAAAACTCTTTCACATCTTTACAAATTTAAAAGATTTTTAACGTTTATGCCTAAATCATTGCTATAACATCAAAAGGATACAAAAAACAAAAATCTTTACATAAAAAAATTGAGCTTGGAAAAAAATCACATAGACCAAGGTTAAATGTTAATATTTTTTCGTACTAAAGAAATCGGCACGATTATAACGATATGAAGGATAGCTATTTTTATACTGCACTTGAGCTCTTACAGCTGCAATAGGAGAAATAGTGGGTAGGGGACTTGAGTTAGGAGCTCCTAAATTCAGATTAGTTAACTTATTACAAGGTATTGTGTTAGGTTTTAAAGTCTTCGCAATGGGTTCTAGAGTTTTGGCATTTTCATTTTTGGTGTTTAGTCTACTTTCTTGACTTTGTTGGTTAGTAGATTGAAGTTTTTCGCTACGAGTAACTTCGGTTTGATTACTTAATGTGGGAGAAGATTTGGAAACATGTTTTAATCCTCTTTTTGTTCTATGACTACTTTCACTCAATTCACTAAGTTTTGGATCAATTGGTTTAAGAAATACTCTTGTACTATCACTAAAACCTTCTTCGTTTTCCGTTTCTGGTGCCGAAGGTGACTCAATCAAACCCAATTTCTTCATACGATTACGACGATGTTTCTCATGTAATTCCGTTTTTTTGCGATCATGTTGTGCCGTAAATAACTCATTTGGTGGCTTAGGATGTTTCATTTGAGCCATGCGTTGTAGATTAATGCGTGCAAATTCTCTATGTTCCTGAGTAAGTCTAGTTCTTTTCATATTACGTTCTAACGAGGAACTAACATTTTTAATTGGTGAATCTTTGGGACTATTAATTCTAAATCTACTTAACGAAGGTGGATGATTCCAAACATCAAAACGATTACGTTCCACTTGCTTTAAATTACTTTTCTTTGCTACCTTACAACGCATTGCCGCATCAATATGCATGAGATCATTTTGTATGTTTGTACTGATCTTAATGGCATCTGGTATAGAACCTAAATTAGCTTCCAACTGCTGATTACGTACGGGCATTAAATAGCGTGCATAGGTAGGCTCCAACTGACTGGTATGGAAAGATCTGATAAGATAATTAATGGGCGTTGGAAAGCTTTGTCTTTGCCGCCTTCTTTCGTCATAACGCCGAAAGAGGCTGGAACGTGAACTACTGGCACTAGAACCAAAACGTCTCGATTTATAGATTTTATAATTGGGACTTTTCAAAAGCCGTTTGTTGGGCATTAAGTTAGCTCCTGCAAATTTACTAGCCATTTGTTGATTGTTTTTATTGCTGTTCTTCAAAGACTGCACGAAACTATTGTTTGGCTGTTTCAGCTTGGTAGTTGATCTCTTCATAGTACCATTAGTGGGTGTTATGGTATTCAAAGTAGTGTTACGTTCTTGGCTTTTATAGGTACGTAAAGGTCCTTTGTTCTCCGTTCTGGGCGTAGACACTTTGGCAGTTTTGGTACCTTAAATGAAATTTACAATTGTTAATATTTTCAATAAATTTCCTTTATGTCAATATTACTTTTATTAAAACTAGCCGGCATTTGTTTATAGATCTTTTGTATACAGGTGTTCACTATTTGATTGGTCTTCTTGGACAGCATCCAGGGCTAAATTACATAAATAGTTATTGCTTATAAATTGATGTGTTATTATATACTCTACCTTTAGATTAATATTGGATTGCACAATTTTATTTATGTTCGTACTGGTCATTGTTGTATTTATTTTTATACGTTTTTCCCTCTCTTTTAAAATTGCTTTAAATTTTGTTGTGTTTTTTGCTGACAACACAATAATATTATACAAATAAATATAAAATTTTAACAAATTATTTTAAATTTAAATTGAATATTTAGAAAAAAAACTTCAAATTTTGATTTTTGTTTAATCAAAAAAACCAACGGGTAAATTAATTTATTTTTATACCCAAATGGATTCTCTCCAAATACAAAGTAGTTTTTAATGATTTCATTAAAATATTTTTTGGATTTGGATTTGGAAAAACTACGCAACAAGATAAATGTTATGTGCAAATTTCAATTTGTTATAATAACAGTGTGTGCCATTAGGTGATCTAACGGTAAGAAAGACAAATTTTTATTGCAATAGCTATTGACCTTCGACACTGTGCCTATTGACTAATGTGTATCTCTTCGAAATTTCTTCGTCATTTATCTTGTCTCTCATTATCATGACTGCAATCAGATTTTGTTACGCACTGTACTCAAAGAGCTCGTTCATTATAGTCTTTACCATAATTGATTTTGGAATATAAGTTTAGTGTAAAGTTGTACTCTAACTTTACGTTAGAGTTGAGTTAAGTTAGAGTAGAGCTAGAGTAGAGTTAGAGTTGAGCTAGAGTAGAGTAGAGTTAGAGTAGAGTTAGAGTAGAGTTAGAGTAGAGTTAGAGTAGAGTTAGAGTAGAGTTAGAGTAGAGTTAGAGTAGAGTTAGAGTAGAGTTAGAGTAGAGTTAGAGTAGAGTTAGAGTAGAGTTAGAGTAGAGTTAGAGTAGAGTTAGAGTAGAGTTAGAGTAGAGTTAGAGTAGAGTTAGAGTAGGGTTAGAGAAGAGTTAGAGCAGACTTTGAGTAGTGTTAGAGTTTGAGAGAGCAGAGTAAGAGTAGAGTAAGAGAAGAGTAGAGTAAGACTAGAGTTAGAGTAGAGTTAGAGTAAATTTAAGATAAAGTTAAAGTAGTGTTAGAGTATTATACTACTTCTTAACATAAAATTGTCTACAACAATTATTTCGTTAAACTATACAAGTAATGCCCAACTTACGGAATCTCCACTACTGTAAACTTCAATTTAAAATAAATATCTTTTAGTAATAATGTGACATATCTTTTTCTTAAAATAATAAACAAATTCCCCCTTCAGTTTAAATGCTAAAAAAACTGTATACAAACGCACACTATTTGCACGTTAGATTCGAACAAACGAACATATAAAATCATTACAGTTTATTAAAAATTCCCAGACAATACAGTTCAACTTAGACGCATACATTTCGGTTTCATATTAATGGACGTATTACCAAATGATGATGAATTATTGCTTATGGAATTGGAACGCAGAGATGGTATATATTCTTTTATATTTCATGAACTAGATGGCAATAAATTGCAAACGGAGGAACAACAGAAAATTAAGGAAAATAATACAAATTTAATGTTTAACGAACATCTTATTAAATGGGAGCTTAAAGGTGAAATTACAACTAAGAATACGCCATTACTTTCAACAACCCTAAACTCTTCACAGCCGCATGCTAATACAGATGAGTGTATTAAAAATTCAACAACAATTTTCAACAACTCCTGGCATCGTATGCAAGCAACAAAATCTCTAAATTCTAACTTACCATATCAAGTGCATTTCAGTGCGTCTGCGTATCCATCATTTCAGCAAGTTTGTTCTTTGCGCTCTTTAAATGTACGCAGAGCTAAATCACCTTTTTCTCACATTTACACGCCATTGGTACGCAATAGACGACATGAACTTAAAGAAACTGCAGAGTATAAGAATTATATGGATGGCATTACTAAAATAGCGGACTTAAGAGATTTATTTCCTTTGGATCCCGATGTTCATGCACCTTTTGCAGAGGACAGTGAAAATGTAAGGAATTCCAAGTCAAGCAGATTCATGATAAAGGGCTCTCAGTTTTTAAAATGAAAATTACATTTTATATGTTTTGAATAAAATTGATTTAATGATATAAAAATGTATATTATAAACAAATTTCTTTGAGTACTGATCGAAAATTTGATCGATAAATGGAAAAGAATTTATCTAAAAGATTTTAATCCGATCGGAGCAATTTTAAACAATTTATTTAAAATAGATGTGTTGATCAATTCGACAAAACATCTTAAAAAAGGGAATCTAAAAAATTTTAATAAATTTATTCAAAATTGATGTATTGATCAATCCGACAGAAAGTCTTAAAAAAAAACTTAGAAAATGTAATCAGAAAAGTGTTTTAGTTTTAGTTAGAGTACTCTATAGTAGAGTTTAGTAGAGTAAATTAGTGTACAGTACAGTAGAGTAGTGTAGAGTAGAGTTAGAGTAAAATTAGAGTAGAGTTAGAGTAAAGTTAGAGTAGAATTAGAGTAGATTTAGAGAAGAGTTAGAGTAGAGTTAGAGTATAGTTAGAGTAGAGTTAGAGTAGAGTTAGAGTAGAGTTAGAGTAGAGTTAGAGAAGAGTTAGAGTAGAGTTAGAGTAGAGTTAGAGTAGAGTTAGAGTAGAGTAAGAGTAGAGTTAGAGAAGAGTTAGAGTAAAGTTAGAGTAGAGTTAGAGTAGAGTTAGAGTAGAGTTAGAGTAGAGTTAGAGTAGAGTTAGAGTAGAGTTAGAGTAGAGTTAGAGTAGAGTTAGAGTAGAGTTAGAGTAGAGTTAGAGTAGAGTTAGAGTTAGAGTAGAGTTAGAGTAGAGTTAGAATAGAGTTAGAGTAGAGTTAGAGTAGAGTTAGAGTAGAATTAGAGTAGAGTTAGACTAGAGTAGAGTAGAGTTAGACTAGAGTTAGAGTAGAGTTAGACTAGAGTTAGAGTAGAGTTAGAGTAGAGTTAGAGTAGAGTTAGAGTAGAGTTACAGTAGAGTTAGAGTAGAGTTAGAGTAGGGTTTAGAGTACAATCAGAGAAGAGTTAGAGTAGAATATAATAAAAAAGTCAGTATGAAATTGTGTTTTTTCTTGCAATTTAACAGTCGCACAAGTTAAATTATATTTTCTCTCACTAGTAATTACTAATACCCTAACATTTATTCTAGCTATCACGACAATACCTGTATTTACATAAAAAGCACTCTTAATTGTATTTTATTTAACGATGATGATGCTTGACTAATTTCATTCATCTAAATGATTCAACTTCAAGTCATAAAAATTATTTAATCATTAATTTTAATAACCATCATTTTGGGGGCTCAATCTAGTACATTGTAGATACATATAAACGTATGTATGTTAGTTCAATTAGCAAAATCAGCCTATTTAATGTGAAACGATAATGATATACAAAACGCTATACAAATGATGTGATGTTTAAGTATGTGTAATAAATCTTTATATGTGTGTTTAAAAGAAGCATTAGCTTCCTTATCTAAATTAAGGACTATTTGTTTAAATATTCATCTTATAGAATTTAATATTTCTTCTTTTTGTGGTTCCTTAAATGCTGCATTATGATGATGATAAAAACTATTAAAATATTTATAGGTTTAAAAGGAGGAACAAAAAAAAGACACACACACACAAGAAAATCATTTGTTAAGTTAAGGCTTGTAAATTTTTAGAGGTAAATTGGTTATAAAAGATATTTAAAGGAATGTAAACATGAAAATTATATTAGGTGCATATTATTCCTGAAATTGGAGCTAATCACTTTCTTATAGCTTTTTTTCAACAGTTGTTAATGCATGATTTTTTGTGAAATGTGTGTCCGTTTAGAATAACTCATTTATTTGAATCTCTGGTAATCTTAATAGGAGTTGAAGTACACAAGAACATATGTACTTCTACTTTTACTGCATAGACTCAGTAGGACTAAATTACTTTTTACTTTTTCTTCGTCTTACTTCCTTTGTATCGCTTGTAATCTTAAGTACAATATATTTTTCCATTAAACACTTCCATCCAGACATGCAACCAACCACTAGCTCTCACTTATATTCATTGACTAAACTCAAGCTCAACCCTCATCAGAGTCATCATTAATTTATCATTTGCCAAAGACACCTGTGTTTAAGGTGTTAACATTTAATCAGACACTTGATTTGTAAAGATTATGGACAGCCAAAAAGAAAAAGAAAAAAACGATACAACTACAGCAAAGACAAGAAAAAGCTAAAATTTATTCCCAACATTCAAGATAAAGCACATAAAATCAAAAAAAAAAAAATAGAGAAAATCTCAAAAATTATGCAGGAGAATAACATTAAGGATTGAAAAATCCTTCAAAACGTGTTAAACGAAATAGAAAAAATTAATGTAAATTTAATGAATGTTAAAAGCATTAACAATAAATAATTATCTTTCTTTTTTGTCTTAAATATTTATCTATTAAACAAATAGTGTAGATAATTAAAAAAAAAGGAAAATTTAATATATTTACATCAAGGACAGTGAAAGATTGTTGTCTTACTGGCTGCATAGTGTCAGTGGCAAAGTGATATCTTAAAAGGATTTCGAAGTACAACATGGTTGATGAATTTGTCAGATAACTAATAAAATTAAAAAATGAAAATAGTTTACTGCAGGTGTAAGAAAAAGATATCAAGGTTTACTAAAGCTATGCTTGTCCACCATTAGATTTACAAAAGCATGACATAAGTATTCAGCTAACAAAGCTACATGCAAGTAATAGTAAGTAATTTACAAAGTAAATAATAGCGTAAACTAATTTAACTAAAAACCTTTTTCAAAATACTGCATTTCTAGAGAATTAAAGTAATTCTGATCTATAACACTTGATTGCACGAACAGATTGCAATAAACAATTCCTTTGACGAAATATTTATATAATTCTAGATTTTTCATTTACGTTTAATAATCGAAACATTTATATTTATATTTTATGCCATTTAAAGTAGCAAAGTAATTAAAAACAAAAAGCAAAATACAAAATACAAAAACAACAACTTACACACTTAACCACATTTCTATGATATACCATTTTTGTTTTTGTAATATTTGTTTCCTTTTGGCCATCTACATAATAATCCCTACCAGCAGAATAAAACTCAAACACTCTCACTTACACACTCACACACAATAATGAAAAAACAAAAAAAAAAACAACAACCAACATTTATAATTCATGTATCGTAGTGCAACTGGAAAAACTCTTAATTGCTACATAGAAAATTTATGAATAAAATACGACGAATATTTTCAGTGCGGCAATGGTAGTTGTTATTTTTATTATTATTGTTGTTGTTCCTTTTGGTGAGTCTGTAATTATGGCAACATAAAAATTGTGTGTTGATAGTACCGGGGAAAGCAAGCGAAATATAAAAAAAAATATATAAATATAAACAGAAAACAGTGGAAACGGTTGTGAGACGACAAATCGTATGAGTACTGGAGATTAATTACAAAACAAAAAAAAACAAAAACCATCCAACCAAAAAAGCCATAAAAATACAACAATAACAAAAAATTGTATCACTCATACGTCAATGGACACAGAAACAACAATGTTTTTTTTTTAGATTAGATAGAAAATATCTAAAAGGTTATAACGAATGTTAAAAACCCTTTTTGTGTATTGGGAATAAGTTGTGTGCAATAAGTTAAGTGCAATTCTAACTCTACTTAACTAAACTCTACCTAAACTGTAACTCAACTCTAAATCCGTTCTAACTCTACTCTAACACTACTCTAACTCTACTCTAACTATACTCTAACTCTACTCTAACTCTACTCTAACTCTACTCTAACCTTACTCTAACTCTACTCTAACTCTACTCTAACTCTACTCTAACTCTACTCTAACTCTACTCTAACTCTACTCTAACTCTACTCTAACT
>NC_060951.1:62931594-62938494 GCF_022045245.1 Lucilia cuprina
CTAGAACTGAACTAGAACTGAACTAGAACTGAACTAGAACTGAACTAGAACTGAACTGAACTAGAACTAGAACTGAACTAGAACTAGAACTGAACTAGAACTGAACTATAACTGAACTAGAACTAGAACTGAACTGAACTGAACTGAACCGAACTGAACTGAACTGAACTAGAACTGAACTAGATCTAAATTAGTTTATGTTATCAAATTGTTTTATATAATTTCGATTAGGTGAACGAATTGGTGATAGTATTTTTTTAAAAATGTATTAACTACTTTAAACTTTAACTAACTTTTTACTTCCGTTGTAAAGGATATTAAGCAATTTTTAAATATAATTTTCTACTTAGTTTTTCTTTTGCCAAAATAAAAAATAATATTCTTTAGGGAAAATATTAAAAAATATATATATATTTCTAGTTAAAACTCTAGCTGCATATAAAAGTAGGAAGTCATAAATGTTTTATTATAAACGCGAAATTATATTCCCATACATACTAAAAATGAACATTTAAAAATGCAACATGCACTTTAAAACAAATTTTATAGTGTGTGTTTTAGCTTTATTTTTTTGGTTTGTTCAGCTCTAACTTAAATCCATAATATGTGAAGAACAAAAAAAAACAAATGTTAGAAAAACTACAACTAAATGTAGGAACAACATTTTACTAGTCAACCGGAAACGGTTGAAATTATAAATATATGAGAACGAGAGTGAGTAAGAGAGGAAGAGATGGGAGGGTTAAAAGGTGGTGTAAGTATGTAAATATACACAGTAAAACACTCTATTAGATATACGTGAATATTAGGGTGTCTAAAAAATCGTTAGAATTTAAACCAACCAATGATTACGTGCTTCCAAAAACCTAACTTTAGGATTTAAAACCATTTTTCATTACCCAAATGTCAACTCCCTCTAATGTTTTAAATTTCTAGTTTGAGTTTAACCGGAAACCTTGATGACTGTTTGAATGAGCCCTACAATGTACTATTCATACATACATATACATACAAACATTTTTCTAAATGTTTTTAGTTACATATATTTAAATAATTATTATGTATCCTTATAAATGTTTGTATGTGTAAGGGGAAATGCATATCGTTTCATGTATGTGCGTGTGTACATTTGCGAATGTGTTTGTGTGCAAATGCCTAGTGTTGGTGGTGTGCAGATAAATAGGCTTAGTTGCTGGGTTTTAGGTCTCTTTCTCTCTTTGTTGGGGATTAAATTTAATATGTGTTTTTAATTAAATTATAACTCGGTTACAACTAAGGTCTATTCAAAAGCTGACCATAAGTACAGATTTTCACTGGTTTGTTGATGCTGCTGTTGTTCATCATGTGTAATAATCAGATTTTTATTAAATTTTTAAACATCATGTTTTTAAACCTCAACGATCAATCAATGAAATGACAAATTATTTTCCACGTCGTGGTTTAATAAATTTATAGAAAATGTTTTTTTTTCTGGCAAATAAATGGAAAACCAGTAGGAAAATATGGACAATAATTACGAAGATGGTTTTAGCAGGGACAGCATTTCAATAGAAAAGATAAGAGTATCACAGAGAAAAAATTATGCTCTTAACAGAGACAACTTTTCTATGAAAAAGATCCTCTTAACAGAGACAGGTTTTCTAAAGATCTTTTCTATAGAAAAGATGCTCCTAACGGAGACAAATTTTCTATAGAAAAGATGCTCCTAACAGGGACAACTTTTGTGACAACTTTTCTATAGAAAATATGCTCTTAACAGAGACAATTTTTCTATAGAAAAGATGCTCTTAACAGAAACAACTTTTCTATATAAAAGATGCTCTTAACAGAAACAAATTTTATGTAGAAAAAAAAGTTCAGCTATTCTATAGAAAAAAATACGAGATTAACAGAGATACCTATTCCATAGAAAAGATGTTCTTATCACAGACAACTTTTCTATAAAAAAGATGCTCTTAACAACGACAGATAATTCTATAAAAAAGATGCTCTTAACAGAACAAGGGTGCTCTTAACAGAGACAAATTGTCTATAGAAGAGATGCTCTTAACAGAGACTAAAATGGTCTTAAAGAAGACACACTTTCTCTTAGCAAATACAACTTTTGTGTAGAAGATATGCTCTTAAATTGAACAATTTTTTTATAGAAAAATTTTGTTAACAGAGAAAAGTTCTATATAGAAATGATGCTTATAACAGAAAAATGCTTATAGACAACTTTTCTAAAGAAAACGCGTTCTTAAAAAAATTTTTTCTAACAAAATATACAAATTTTATCTGAAAACTTTTTCTTGTCCTTTAAAAGCCAAACTTTTTTATTAAAAACATTAATTTACATTTCAAAACAAAAATATGTCCTTAATTTTTATTTTATAAACTTAAGTATTAAACAAGATTATGATTATTTACAACACTTTTTCTTAAGACATACAACCAAACCGTTTTTTTTTTATTTTAAGATTTTATTATTTTTAATATTTAAACAGAAATAATCTCAACACAAGTACAAGACAAGTAATAGACTATGAAATGTTATCACAATATGTTTTCCTACTTCCTTTTAAAAATGTTTTTATTTAACATTTTTGCAATATGATAAAGTTTTATTTGTAACATATAAAATAATAATAACAAGAACAACTATGCAGAAACAACATGCAAGACATTAAAACGTTTTTGGAAATTAAAATTTAACACAAAACAAGACAAGACAACATCATGTACGTATGTACGTACTTCACATCTTCAAGTTTTGACATTATAACATTTAATCAAATATTATCATAAAAATACATACATACATTTAAAGATGAGTGCATATATGTGTATGTGAGTGTGTTTTTATAAAACTTCCGTTTCCTGTGGCATGAAAAAAGTAAAAACAAACAGATAGTAACTCCTTGTATTTAAAAAGATATCTACATTAACAGTGCATAAGTAAGTAAGTGAGTGAGTGAGTATATGTTGTAAATACAAAACTGAGTATGTTGGTTGGTTGGCTGGTTGGTTGCTGTAAGTGTAAAATATAATGTTGTTGATGTGTTGTAATGTAACATCAACAACATTAACACAACCCTAAGAAAAACAACTTAAACTTGAAAACCATTAAACATTGTTGTTACAACATTAAAAACAAGAACAACAACAGGAACAAGAAAAAACCACAAATCTCTCAACAACATTTTGTTGTACAACAGGAGGCAAACAAAAAAACAACAACTAAAATAAACATTAAGAGCAAAAGATAAAAAACGAAGCAAACAGAAAAAACCCCAAACAGCAGATATCTTAATATTAACACCAAATATTACCGCCAAACAGAAAATGTTCAAACAACCTCCAGCACCCCACAAATATGTTGAGAGTAACCTTTAAGTACACTTACATATCATTGAGTAAACATGTTTGTTTATGCTGTTACTGCTGGGTTACTTAACTGTAACTGAAAATTGCCCTTTTCAATGTTTTTTATATTTTTTATTGCATTTCAAAATTATATACAAATTATCGAGAAAATTGTGACATCATGGATTATTTTTTACAAATTAAGACAACATGATCAAAACAAGAATACTAAAACTTAAGTGACACTTACTATTTTTGATAAATAATCTCGAAAGTAAAGAATATTTTTGTTAAGATTTAATATGCGATGGTGGAATGTAACTTTTATCTTAGACAAGAAATTTTTTTAACAGACACAATTTTTCCCTAGAAAAGCTACTCAAAACTTAAATATTATTCACAGAGACAAGTTTTTTTTATAGAAAAGTTACTCTTTGAAGAGTCGAGTTTTCTATAGAAAAGTTACTTTAAAAAAGACAAGTTTTCTACCCTTAATAGAGAAAACCTTTCTATAGAAATGTTATTCTTAACAGAAACAACTTTTGTATAGAAAATATACTCTTAAATAAGACAACTTTTCTATATAAAAGATACTCTAAACAGAGACAACTTTTCAATAGAAAATATACTCTTAAATGAGACAACTTTTCAATAGAAAAGATACTCTTAACAGAGACAATTTTTCCATAGAAAATATACTCCTAACAGAGACAACTTTTCTATAGAAAAGACACTCCTACAGAGACAACTTTTCTATAGAAAAGATACTCTTAACAGAGACAACTTTTCCATAGAAAAGATAATCTTAACAGAGACAACTTTTCTATAGAAAAGATACTCTTAACAGAGACAACTTTTCCATAGATAAGATACTCTAAACAGAGACAATTTTCTATAGAAAAGATACTCCTAACAGAGACAACTTTCCTGTAGAAAAGATACTCTCAGCAGAAACAACTTGTCTATAGAAAATATGATCTTAACAGAGATAAATTTTCTCTAGAAAAGATACTCTTAACAGAGACAACTTACTTTTAATAGAGACAACTCTTCTTTAAAAAAAGTTCTTAACAGAGACAACTTTTCTAAAGAAAAGTAACAAAAAAAGCTTTTTTGAACTTTTGATGCTTTCAAGCTCACAAACTTTAAGAGACAATTTTAATCATAAACTTTAATTTAAAGCTAAGCATTCTTAAGTAAACTTTTCGCAGTAAAGCTCATTCTTGGAAACGCTTCTTTCTTGGAAACGTAGAAAAGCATTCCTATTTATAACCAAACTTTCAAAATTTTGGAGTTCTTTCTACCCTCGTTAACTTTTTATTTTTTTCAATTGCTTATCAAAACAATGTCAATCGTATGAAAGCAAGCGAACCAGTAAAATAAAGGAAAACAAAAATCTTTCAAACTTAAAGTTGAACTAAGAAAACTAAAGGAAAGAACTTTTTTCTTAATTTTTCATTTTCTTATTGTTTTCTGACTCCTTGCAGGCAAGTGTGTGTATGTAAGTAAATCTTAAATATAAATCACACATATGTATATGTGACCATGAAATTTAAAAATTACACCAAATCATATTCACTCACACACATTCGTTCACAATCGAATTTAAATACGTGAATGTCTCTCACACATTACAACAATATAAACCCTGCAATTTGAGGTAGTTGTCCCAATCTATTGTGGAAATCAATCAAAGAAATTATGTAGGTAAAATTACTATCAAGGAGATACATTAACTTGTAAACTGCTGGCGATGGTTTATATTCCACTATTCATTCTCTATTTTCTCTTTAATATCTATTATTTAGACAACAACAACAACAATTACGAAAACAACAAAGACAACTTACAAGAAACAACCTTAACAAAAGATTCATACTTCCAAGGTTATTAGAGTACCTTAAGTATATGACTAAAAAATGGATAGATAAATATATAAATATGTAAGTATGTATGTGTATATAGCTGTGTGTGTGTGAGACAAAAAAGTTTTTCTTATGTGGCAACTTTAGCTGCAGCAGCATTAAATGCATATCCTGCTGCTGCACTTAGGAGCCAAAGAAGAGTAAGCACTGAAAGACCGAATAATGTTAGAGCGACAAACAACAAAAAATATGAAAACAGAATGAATGAAAAGTGTAACATTAGAAAATGCACAACTAAAGGGAACCGGAAAACGGAAGCGCAACGCATCACACCAAACTATGAAGATTTAATGCTACAAAGATGAATAATATTTTTGTTATTCTTTCGTTTCATTTTTCTTTTCTCATTATTTTTTTAGATTCATTTTTTGTAGAGTGTTTTTCTTTTCTTTAGTTTTGTTCACAAAATTGTTTCTTAAAATATTTATGTATAAATTGTATTCCTTATGCAAAACAAGGACTTTTGCTTTCCATTTCAATAACTTTTATCCTTTTGTCAGTAATGTAGTTTCGTCAGAGGATTTGTATTAAATTTAGGAACTATAATCAATTTGTGAAGAACTATATTTTCTATTTAATTGTTTAAATAAAATATTTAAATAAAATTCAAATTATATAAGTACTGAAGTGCGATGACATTTAACTTTAAAAAAGTTTAAATGATTTTTTTATGTCACTCAAGGACAACAGCTGTTTGTTAGTTAGTTGAAGCATTATATTTTTGCCACAACCAACTACTACAGGCTTTATAATTATACTTTTTTGTATAAAAACCAAAAACACATATAAATAATACTTATATATAAATATGTGTCTGTGTCTAACAATAAAATAACAAATATCTATAGTGCAGAAGAAGAATTCTTAAAATGCTGTTCATAAATTTTTTGCCAACACTTCTTTTATTGTTAACAACCCAAAAATCAAGTTCATAATAATTAAAATTACAATAAATTCCAATGATTCTCAAAACATGCAGCGTTAAAAATACACACACACATAAACTTACATATATGAACAAAACTTAACTAAACAAAAAAGATACAAGAGCCTGTGAGTAGTTGGAAAACATTTCCTTTTGTCTTTCTCAATTTTAGATGCTGCTGTTGTACTAATAGTTGTTAATATACAAACTTTCATCTAATGCAATTATTATGTATATGGAATGTTTATATATACATATATATGTTTGTAAAAGTGTATGTATGTCTTTTGTATATGTATGGAAATATGTAAATGTATATGTATATACATACTGACTTACACAAACGTACTTGTATAATGAAATAACAATGCGGTAAGCTAAAGTGCATAATTAACACTAAAATCGCACGTTTGCAAAAATAATGGCAGTATAAAACATATGCACATACACACACATACAAAAGGTTGTGTACATTTCTATGTACGTAAGTATGTATATAGTAACAATTCATGTTTATGCAATGCATTAAATGTACGTATACATAAATATGTATGTGTAAATATTTACGAGGAATGTATGCGCAAGCTTTGGTTAGCAAACTACAACTAGAACTAGAACTGAACTAGAACTGAACTAGAACTGAACTAGAACTGAACTAGAACTGAACTAGAACTGAACTAGAACTGAACTAGAACTGAACTAGAA